>NW_020956437.1:284453-288329 GCF_003031625.1 Empidonax traillii
TCGAGCACTTTCAGCAGTCTGCTTATCAATGACCAAACCTACTCAAATCTTCCAATTCCGAGGTCTAATGGCAGGGTAAGGAAAGGTTAAATGTATCATACAACATGTTACAACAGCTGTTAAAGCCAAAGGCTGAAATCCAATCCACCAGTGCAAAAGGGACAGAGCTGATTTATTAAATCATAAGGTAGAAGCAGAAGGTGCTGCTGTGATGCTAACCACCATAATCAAACACTGCAAACTAGCAGCTCTTTGCTCAAAAATGTGTTAAGTAAGATTAAAACCAGAAAAGCTAAATGTAAGTTATTAATTTGCAAATGAGATCCAATATAACCAGATAACCTCGCTCTTTTCCTCTGAAGTGTGAGAAGAGGTAAACTTTTACTCAAGCCAAATGGTATAGCTGAAAAAAATACAAGCTACCAGGCATGTCATCATTAGTTCAGACATTTTACAGCCTTAAGCATCTGGAGGCCAGGGAAGAGCTGCCTCCTCCTCAAAAGAGCAGTTTCTCTAAGAGGAGCTCAGACACGGCTGAGGCACCAGAGCTCAGCAGCCTTGGAGTCCCTACTAGACCCTGCACAAGCAGTGGCAGGCTCCCAGCTGGAGGACAAGCTGCCCCAGGGCTATTCCAACATCCGCCAGACACATTGTTCTATCTTCTTCCATTTCAGGGAGCTGTATTAGTTTCCCCAGTGCTCATTTTCCTATTGCTCATCCCTTTTGGCCCCCAGCACAATTTTCAAATTACAAACAACGATAAGAACAATGTGCACAAAGTGACTGATGTTAAATATTGTCATCTGTCTACACTAAAACCTCTTGGTTATTCAGCATAACAACTGGTGAGAAGACAGATGACATCCTTTATATATTTCAGCAAACTTGCTCTATTATCAATTATTTATGCCCACTTTTGCTCAGGGATGTGAGAGAGAGCCCATTTCTCATTTTTCAAATGGAGGCTCTCAGGACTGGATTCAATTACAGCTAAATTATGAGATAAGGTTAGGGATAAATGTTGCCACCCTCTGACAGCCTTCACAGGCTCTGGTGAGGCTGAATGTTTGCTTGTATGACACAAGAACAGGGCAACCCTCAGCTTCAGCCCAGCAGTGCCATGGTGAGGGCTGCCTTGGGGCCACACTGTGTAGAATAGCTGTCACCCTCACACAGGATCACAAAGGATCCTTTCGTTCTGCCTGTACCATCAGCAACACCAGTAGGTGCTACATGTTTCTCATGGAGAAGGAAAATGCTCCACAAAGAGCTGTTCCACAGAAGCATTTGAGGTGGTCGGAAATTTGTCCTATCTTAATAAAAATTTTAGTGCCTTGACTGAAAGAGAAGCGCACACCTAAAACACATATCCCAAATCATCACCCTCCTGTTTCTAATGCAATGGTTGGTGAGAACTTAGCTTAGGTACATCCTGTCCTCCTTCCTTTAGTCAAGATGCTCCTGAGGGTAGAAGACTGTTTGCCATGGATGTGAAATGGCCAAAGAGTACTGTGGGCTACCACAGAAGCAATTTCATGCAGGGCAAGGAGAACATGAAGACTAATGAGGAATTTCAGCCTTTATAGTACGCCACCCTAGAGTGGACAGGGGTAACATTTCACACGGAAAACAAATTCTGGGGAAAAGTCCCCATAAACCATCAGTAGGTTAAACGCAAAATGCTCGCTCACATCCAGGTATTATAGTACAGAAACCAACGAGAAACGTACCGAGAGCGCAGCTGTGCTGCCATCGGCAGGGTCGCTGCCAGGACCAGTTGGATGATGGAGAAGCTCCACCAGCACCGGACAGAGCCGGGCTGGCTGCACCCACCCCAAGGTCTCCGCTACAGCCACTAGAGGTCAACACGATCACACGCTTCGGAGCACCCCAGCTCAGCCCTGGCAGGAGCCCGCGCTCGGATGTGGCTCCTCAGCATCTGCTGTTTGTAGCCCGCGGGGTCCGAGGTGGGCTGGGGTCGCTGCTGACCTCTGGGAGCAGTGACCCCAACCCACCTCGGACCCCGCGGAAAGCTTTAGGCTCCTCTGTATGACTGACCTCCATCACAACCATCCCAGTAAATAAGGGGATGCAGGTGTGGAGAGCGAGCAGCAAAACAGAGCATGGTGCTTGTCAGCAGGTGAGGACTAACGAGGCTCTCCTGAGCTGTGGCTGATGATCTGCTTAAACCCTGAAATACAAAACCAGTAAACTCTTTTATAGGCAACAGTGCCAAATACACTTCTCACATATTCATATTCTCCGTGATTTCCAGAGACGACAACCAGCGTTTAGTCCAGGAATGTTATTTATTTTGCCTGCCCTAGGAGCTTGTTTAACTATCCAGCATTTTGGATTCTGAGAAATCAGTGGGTAGAAAAGGCATATACATTCAATGGAAAACAGCTCTCCAACAATTCAACAACCTCCAAAATACCATTTTTTTTTTCTGCAAGGACTAACACAACTGAGCATTGTTATGAAATTATTTGTCTCTCCTTTCCCCAATTTTACTGCTGCAGCTTGATAATTTCTTCCCTAACTCAATGTTTGCTTTTCATAACCTGTCACTAAAGTTCCCATTTTTACCAGTCTGTTAATCAAACATAGAAACATTAACAATGTCTTCCTCACTTACTGTCCAACAGCGTTTACATCTACGCTAATTTCCCTCATCGCAGTTAATTGTCACCTTCTTCTATAGTTTTGGGCAATGTTCAGCCTCATTTTAACTTCCTTCATTTGCTGCCTCTGTAAGAGGAATGCCCTCTGTCTACCACTGTATCAAGAGAGGGAACCAAATATGTGGTAAGTTTTAGCAAAAGACAAACATCCCAAAGTTTGCCCACACCTTTATATTCTACCCACCTCGAGAAAAGAGAAAGTCTTCAACAGATTTTTCTCAATAAAGATAGTTTTGAAGTTCAGGTAACAGCAGATTCAAGTTATTGCTGACTTCTGAAAGCTTCCATACTAAAGGAAAAATATTATTATAAGTCTTTTTATGTTTTCTCCTTATTGACATGCAAGCATTATAGATGAACTGCTATCTGAATTGTGGCTTATTGTAGAATGCAAACTGAGACCTATGGTTATACTAATAGCTTTTCAAGGTCTTTTTATAACAGTAATTACATTTTCCTGGAGTAATTACATATATTTATTAAATGCTGCAAACCACTTTATAGTTTTAGTAACTTGCAATTCCACAACGCTTCAAAAAAATAACAGTCCATGTACAATTTTTAAGTCTAGATATGTAGGATGGTTAATTATTAGAAATTTCATAAAGAGCCTTGATATTCTCCTACCTATTTGAGATTAACAATACGAAATTATCCTATTGTGGAACAGGGAAGAGACTGTTTCTGAGCCCAGGGTTCACATGTATTTCAGGCATGGGTTTAGCCACTCTAAAGAGCTGGAAAAGTCTTCTCAGACCTCATGAATCATTCTCAGCTAATGAGAGCACAGTGTGGCTCAGCTATCAAATAAACATGCGTTATCTGCTCTTAGCCCTGGCGGACGTGACTGTGGGGCTGAAAGTATCCAGCAGAGCCTCGGGCTGCCTGAACACGCAGGTAGGGATCAAGTTTCACTTTGCTTTTTTTTTCGCTGTTGTGTGCACTGATTTATTTGGTAACAGAAAGACCTCGGGGAAGACAGTGCAAAAAGCACTGCTGAGTTCCTGTAAGGTTAAATTCATTCTTTTGCCAGTAAGATTTTAGTATGTTATAAAAAAGAAAACAATGTGGCCTTGCAAACCCCTCTAGGTTTCTCCCTACCCTGGTTTTGAGCCATTAGGTCCCTAAGGAAAGACAAACCAGAACTACATATATATCCTAATCAGAACTATATATCCAACTATATCACATT
>NW_020956438.1:0-4225 GCF_003031625.1 Empidonax traillii
GCAATTAATTTGTAAAACGGTGATAATAAAATTGCTGGTTGCAAATTACTTATTGTCCATCACCTCTTGAATAGAAACTTCCTATCTGCCACCTTCTAACTCATGGTGACCCAACTCTATCACCTCTCTGTTGAGATTCAATATACATTAGTTTTGTTTGTTTTGCTTCAACTACTGTAGCATTATTATTATTATATTACGACAGCCTTGGAAATCCCTGAAGTGATTTCATTCTAAATATAACATGGGCTTTTATATCCCACTTCCCCCTTTTTTCTTGTCCTTTCAGTGATGCTGGTGTGTACTAGGGAAGGTATGTAAATCAATGTATCTTTGGGCAAGGTGTTGTACATGTGAGTTTGAGGGGTTAATTTATTTGCTTCCACACTCACTCTCTTTGCCCTCTTTCCAACGTAAAAGGATGGAGTGTCCACAGCTTTTTGTGTGTGTGTGTGTGTGTGTGTGTGTATCTGTTGTAAGTGCTTTTTTCTTTCATTCCTGGTGATAATACACAGAGAGACAGGTGTAACATTTAACAAGTTCTAAAATCACATCAATGTAACCATAACTGCATACTCTCTAAACTTTAATAGTGCATCGTGACTTCATTCAGAGTGATGGTATGGGCTTTTTATAAATAACGTCAAAATGACTTGACTGAGAAGTTTCACTTGCCTTTTCTCCTCCCTCTCCTCCCTGTCTTTCATCCAGTGTGAAGTGAATTGTAGTAAAGTAAAAAAAAAAAAAAAAAAGTAAAAAAAATTGACTTTGTAAGCTGGTGGTACCAAGATGTTGCTGGCCTTTTTGTTGTTGTTACAGTGAAGTATAGAGTAATTGTCTTTTGATGGAAAACCACTATGAATTTTTGGCTGTGAATGTAGGAAAAGCTATTTGGAACACTGTATTGGAAGAATAATTAATCTTGCAACTTGATGAAAAATATTTCTTGGATTTTAGTTGATGAAATATTGAAGCTTCAAACCACTCAAATTAGGTAAATATAACCTCCCTACACAGGTAATTTTGTCAAATGAAGACTACTTTTAAACTGAATGTTTAAAACTGACAGTCTTTAAAGTTTTACTTTCTTTTGGCTGAATTTGACACAAACTTGATGGTAGTAAATGATGAGTAATTGTGCTTCCCAGGAATGGTGGACATTGGAGGGACCATCATGAAGTAACTGAAATGTACTTTTGTGGTGTTTTTTTTAAAAGAATGTCACCAGACAGTTTAAGAAAAAGCTGATGCAGCATCTGCCACTTCATGCTAGCAGACAATAAATCCCCACAGAGGATTTCTGAATTCATTTGTCTTGGATATAAGGAGTTTACAGTGGCACACAATAAGTATGGCCTTTAGTCTACTTAGCTGGAATAGACTTAAGTAAAAGTCTTAATTTTAAAAGATTTTATTTTAAAAGTATCTATGAAATTGCAAATTTTGACAGAACAAGTCAGTATTTACCATGAAATCTCTGAGTTGGTAAATGAATAACTTCTAAAGTGCATGGCCGAGAGGGTTGCACAGTTTAGAGACTGAGGGTAGATATATTTGCATATATCCTATGAGGCATATTAGAATTATTACGGTTTACTTTTTTAACTTCTGTGCTTGCTAAAAAGCACAAAATATCTTCTCATTATAAAAATGTTTTTAAACTTTTGCTCCTCCCATCTTTACTGACATATGCATGTTTTAAATAGTGTTATTTTCATAGCTGTTATAGTCTTACATTTTTTTGGTTTTCTGTTCTTGTTGAGTCTTAATGCTTTTTTCTTCTCTGAACATACTTCTGGCAGTAGTAACTTGCTGAGGCACCGGGCAATACCTAAACGTTCCTGGGGTCTGGGTGTAAACTTAAACTTGTGTTGACAGTACTTAATGAAACATGAAGCATAGTAAGAGTAACTGTGTATAGAGGGAGATTGCACTTCTGTTGTGAGTTGTTTTGTAAGTGGTTTTCATTTTTTAAGCCTACTGCTTTTAGTGTTATCCTAAGCACTACAAATAAGTTAACTGAATCAGAGAAAATAATCTTCCCAGGAGGACTAAGAACTTTGAATGAACTTGATTTTCACCCTGCAGGCATTTCATACTGTATCTTTTAGAGCATTCTCCAGATAGACTTTTGGGAATATCCATACTGGTAGATACTGAGTTGAGGAAACTCAGCCTAAGTCCAGAGAATCTATTGCTCACTTACAGCTCTGAGATGTCATGTTTTGTTTGATCTGGGGTTTAACTACGATAAAGGAATCATAAAAATGAGTTCTAGACTTTATTGCAGCTCCGCAGAAAGTTCCAGCAGGATGTTTGAGTTCTTTTGTGTTTATTAATAGTTCTCCCTCCTTTAAAGACACCATTGTGTGACTGCCATTTATTAAACATAAATACTTGTGTAAAAATTTCAAAAGATGTTTTTCTGGCTAGTAAACAAAGGGGTTTTAACAAAATATACTCCTACAGTCATCTTTCCACAGAAGAGAAAAACCTGTTGGGGAAACATCTATGGAATATTTAGATGCAGCCATGGGTTCCTGGAGTTGCAGTTAACTTTTCCATATGGTGCTCTAAGCAGCAGTTTCAACTTGGTGCTCGTAGAAAACAGATGGTTTCTAAAAACTAATTAGGATTACAAAAGTAATAGCTGATAATTTAAAATTCCCTTCTTGGGGGTCTTCATCTCCACTAGAAATATTTCTGTGGAGACTCAGAAAAAGGGAGGAAAAATACTCAGCTGATCCAGTATATGCTTTCTAGAAAACCTTTCGACATTATGCCCTTATTTTGGGAATAAATGAGCCATGTTGCCTATTGTGCCTCAGACTTTCCGCTTGCAGCTGAGTTGAAAAAGACTATTGTTAATGTCGAATGGATGATTTGTAGCAATAGAAATAATTTCTCTAGGCATTTTCTTTAAGGCAACTACTAAGAGAGCTTCTTGTTTGGGGGAGACTTTGCAATCCAGACAGGTAGCTGCCAACACACTGTAATGCACTGTACAGAGCGCTCTTTTAATGTATCAGTAGAGAACATGTCAGGGTAAGTAAAATCAAGTGATTGTGGTCGGATATGCTGAATGCGGACAAGAATCAAGACTCTTGCAGTGAATCTGGCAAAAGTAGCTGGGCTTGGGTTCTACTTTTCAACACTAAATCAGTTGATTACTGACAGGGCCCCACAGAGGTCTGCTTGGCACACATAGTGAAACTCTACCCAGAGTTAGTAAAAACAACATATGTTCCCAGAAGCTGCTTAGGAAGCTCTTTAAGCACTAGGGAATATCTGCAAAAGCCCTAGACCTTGAGAGTAGAAATAAGGACACCAATAACCTCATAATGAAGGAGTAGTCACCACAACTTATACTCCTGCTTTAGCAGTAGTGACTAAATGGATTAAGGCTAATACTGCTGTAAACAAGTGTAGGAGTGGTTGAAATTCTAACCAGGATTTCAGTATGGGGAGAAATTGTCTCAATGGGAGAAACTGTAAAAGCAGGCACTGTAAAGGGGATGTGTTAGTGCATGAGATTCAATGATGATATTCTGGCACATTGTTTAACTGCTTGCTTTACCCTTTTATGGTCTATATTATCTCAAGACTGGTGATACTCGGGCCTTTGAAGAGGATGTCAGAAGTAATAACTGAGGGAGCATTTTGTGCTCTTGGAGAGTATGGTTCTTATGGTCTAAGGAGAAAGGGAATTACAAAAACGCAGGTGTTTCTGAAACAAGGTACCTCTACAACATATTAGTAAAGTGAGATTTTTTTTTTTTTTTAATCAACTTGTTCAGGATCACCTGGTGGATGAGGGGAAGGCTGTGGATGTGTCTATCTGGACTTCAGCAAAGCCTTTGACACTGTCTCCCATAATATACTCCTGGAAAAGCTGGCAGCCCATGGCTTGGACAGGGGCACTCTGTGCTGGGTCAGGAACTGGCTGGAGGGCCGGGCCCAGAGAGTGCTGGTGAACGGGGCTACATCCAGCTGGCAGCCGGTCACCAGTGGTGTTCCCCAGGGATCAGTGCTGGGGCCAGTCCTGTTTAACATCTTTATCGATGATTTAGATGAGGGGATTGAGTCCATCATCAGCAAATTTGCAGATGACACCAAGTTGGGAGGGAGTGTCGACCTGCCGGAAGGCAGGAGGGCTCTGCAGAGGGATCTGGATAGACTGGAGAGATGGGCTGACTCCAATGGGATGAAGTTCAACCAGGCCAAG
>NW_020956438.1:4861-10562 GCF_003031625.1 Empidonax traillii
CAATGGCATCCTGGCCTGCATCAAGAACAGTGTGGCCAGCAGGAGCAGGGAAGTGATCCTTCCCCTGTACTCTGCCTTGGTGAGGCCACACCTTGAGTATTGTGTTCAGCTCTGGGCCCCTCAGTTCAGGAAGGATATTGAGGTGCTGGAGCGGGTCCAGAGAAGAGCAACGAGGCTGGTGAAGGGACTCGAACACAAGTCCTATGAGGAGAGGCTGAGGGAGCTGGGGTTGTTTAGTGTGGAGAAGAGAAGGCTTAGAGGTGACCTCATCACTCTCTTCAACTACCTGAAGGGAGGTTATAGCCAGGTGGAGGTTGGTCTCTTCTCCCAGGCAACCAACAATAGGACAAGAGGACATGGGCTCAAGCTCTGCCAGGGGAGGGTTAGGTTAGATGTTAGGAAGAAATTCTTTACAGAGAGGGTAATCAGGCATTGGAACGGCCTACCCAGAGAGGTGGTGGATTCACCATCCCTGGAGGTTTTTAAGCAGAGATTGGATGTGACCCTTAGTGCCATGCTGTAGTAATTGGAGTTGGATCAGGGGTTGGACTTGATGATCTTGGAGGTCTTTTCCAACCCAATCTATTCTATGATTCTATGATTCTATAATGAACTGTATATTAAGTCATAAATGTAATGGAAGTTAGCAGGGGGAAATAAAAGGAGACAAATCACAATATATGCCTCTTATATTATGATGCTTCTCCAGGCAGTGTATATTTATGGAGATGAAGCCAATAAAATCTTGACCTGATTGCAGTAAACTGGAGGAGTGGAGTTGGTGCCGTGTTGTTGTGTGTGTAGTCAGAAGTGTGTGACAAGTACAACCTTGCTGCAGTGTTTGCTTCCAAGCCTGTGTAGTTCTGAGCAGATTCAGTACCTGCTGCTGGTGGGCTACTCAACAGTAGCTGGTGCTGCTGCTACTTGCATGTAGTTTTATGCTTATGATATTAAGAGACCAGCCATACTCCTTTTATTCTGTTATTAAACGCTGCATTTGTGTGCAGTTGCAAACCCAGGTGCAGGCTGAGGAGCTGTCTGTGCCACAGACCTCTCTTCTGCATGGAGCAAGGGTGGGTTTATAATGCATTTCAGTTCTAGAGGGATCACTTGACAGTGAATAGGTAGGTGCAATTGCAGGTTCTCAGTTGGCTCTGATACAACCAGCAGTGCACTGGCAGCAGCCCAGGTCTAGTGGCTGGTTTTTGGTACCCAGGATGCCACGCTGCCTTTTGCAAAGCTTTATGCTGGAGTGTTGCTACCGTTAGTACTGAATGTGGCAAGATTAAAGTTAGCTTGGATTTGTGTGTATGAGATGGAGTCCATATTAGTAGAGCCAAATTCAGAATTTGTGTGCAGATACTATCATCTCAACTCTCAGCATTACTTTTATCTTTTTACAAAATTTCAAAATTATTTAAATACCGTTTTTAGTTTTTTGGAATGCTCATTCACAATCATTCTGTGATTCTATGATCTTACATGTGCTTAATCTTGGTGAGGATATTGCTTTGTTTTTTAGGAAAACAAGAAAGGAATTTGCATTTTTTTTCTGATTTGTAAATTAATTCTCGTAATGGTAATGAAAAAAAGCTGTAATCCGGGGATTCGCAAATTACTTGCATAGGTATTTCCATCAACTGCAACAATAGGTACATTTTGAGCGAGATTGAATGTATTGATATCATTCTGTTTAAACTGCAGTATGGAACATAGAGCAGAGGCATCACTAATGTCGCTTGGATTCAGCCAGACGGAGCTGGACCTTGATTAATTCCACTTGTTGGGAGCTGTGATGGGAACATCCTAAAAGATACCAGAGAGATATTGCAGCTACAATAGCTTCTAATTCTATGCAAAAAACGTGGCAGTTCAGCTGCTGGGGCTGCATTTGCTATTCTTAACTGCCCCAGACTAGTTTAGGGTTGGGAACATGGGGGAGAATACTCTCTACCATTGGAGGTGATCTCCATGTCACTAGTTGTGTAGTATTACAACCCTCATCTGTTCCCAGTTTTGTTGTAAACTGTAACATAGTTTACGTTTTTATCTATATTTGAGGTTTTAGTAGTGTTTTTGAAAAATCCTCTTTCATCAAAATTGAAAACAGGTATTATATAAATATGCTAAAGAAAACTAAATGGAAAAAAGCCCCCCCGACTGGTGAACAGCGGCACTAGCAGGCACAAAACTACTTGCTGGTATGGAGATATCATCCTTTTTTTTTCCTTATTAATCACATGTATAATTTTTGCTTCCAATTCCACAACCTAGTCTTAGTTTTCACACAATATGCTTTGTGAACAACATGACTAGGAATGTGAAGGGATCCTACTGCTGCATTTACTTGTTTTCTGTATGTGGAAAAAAAATACTCAATGCAGTGAAAATGAGATCTGTTGTATGAGGTGTTAAGCCTCATGCAGACAAGGTATGATGAAATGCTTGATGAACCGGTAATTAAAAAGAAACAAAAAAAAAATCCCAAACCGAACAGCAAGTTGAAGTTAGCAAATGTTATCCCAATTCATATTTCTTATTGTATTTAAATGGCTTTCAGTAATGTATTAATTCTTCTAAGTGATTCTTATAGAGAGGAAAAAGGGTTACTTGAAAAAGCAGCCCTCAAATAAAAGAATATATTTAGTGAACTTTGACTTTAATATTGGAAAAACACAACCTTTGGAGACTGTCACTTTAGCAGCAGTTATGTTGATTAGAATTTTGGAAAAAATAGCTTAAACCAAACCACTGAAAAGATTTGGTCAGCCAGAATCTCAATACTATAGAGATCTAAATTTTGCATTGGACCTTCCATTATGTAAATTTGATTTATGCAATTCAAAAGTCAAAAGATGTTTGTATTAGAGGAATAAATGTGGAGTTTATTTGCTCTCCAGTAAGAGGTACAAGTTTGGAAGAAAGTAGTGATTCAAGTATTTCCAAATATAAGTGGAAGAAAGTGATAAATTCTTTCAGGGTGCCAGCATTGTTTTCTGAGGGCAGCAGAGCCTTCAGTGTTGAGTTTCACTGTTACTGATGTTACAATTCTGTGATTGTGTTTACTCCATTTTACACTTCATAGTTCAGTGTCTTACTTAGGGAGGCAGACTGGAATGTATTTTTTAAAGTTTCTTAAAAAAAAATGCGGTGGGGAAATGGATCTTCAGTAACAATCTGTGATGTCTCATTCCTACTCTCTGCAAATTTATTTTCAGATAGCATTAATGGATTCTGAATGAATTAATTCAAAACGAGATGATCTTTCTCATGCATTTCAAAAGCACCTATCAGATGATTGATACTGAGGTCCATAAAACAAGATAATGCTACCAGATGTTTCCAATATTCAGCAATGTCTCTGATGTTCTGGCTCAGCAGAAACAGTCATCCAGACTGCTTCAGAGGTTTTTAATATTTAGTAGTCTACTGCTGAATTATGACCCTATAAGCATCTTTTTCACCTTCCTATTTATTCACACTGTACCTAAAATAATCCAACAGACTGAGTCAGCTTTTAACTCAGAAAAAAAAAGTACTGTCACCTTAAAACTGCCTAACTCGCCAAAGTTGAGTTCCAATCTGCTAATAGCAGTATTTCAGTAAGATCATATCTGTAATTAAAAAACAAGCTGTGATTATAAAACAAGCCTTAAGATGCCACAGAAGTCAACTAACTGATAAGTGGCATTTCGGATCTCTTTTTTGTACTGTTACATGTTCTAGAGAATTCAGGTCTGTGGTGCTGGGGCGAGGGGCATCTGTTTTGCTTTTCTTCTGAAACTTGTGGATGTTTTTTCGAAGGAAGAACTGACATTTTCAGATATGAAGGAAGGAACGTGTGGGATTTTGTTGGGTTTTGGTTTTAAGGAGAAACTGATGGAGACACCTTTTTTTTCTGTCAGGACTTCTGGTATAACAGTATTGATGCATCTGTTCTTTTGTCAGTGCCTAAACGTTACTTTTCCACTGCCTTCCTAATACATTTGTTGTTTGAACTTGAAAGCAAAGATGTTTCTACATCTTAAAATGTGTTTTACATCTGTTTATCTGCTTAGGGAAGCAATTCCGAAGAAGCAGCAACAGCAACAGATTGGAAATAATATTTGTTGAAGTTGGGAGCTATTGGAATTGAATTGGATCTCCGAAAGCCAGATCCAAAGTAGTTTGTTTCCTGTATTACTGTAATTTTTCTCACATTTCTGAGCTTCTGTTCTTCTTATTAATCAGTTATGTCCTCATTGTTTTTACTTGATGCCCCTAGCCCAGCATAGCTGTTCCACTTTCTGCATGCGTGTATAACAATTGTTAATGACAGGCAAAGCAGAGTAAGCATGGACGTTTATGTACATATATATATATATATATATATATATATATATACACATATATATATATATATGGTGGTAGTAGTTTTACACACAAAATTTCTGTCGTTTCATCTGTGAAATGTCATCGTTGGAAGTCGTGCACAGAGGGCATCCATAAGTTTAATTTTGTTTCCTCATTTCGAGTTTGCAATTAAGTGAGGAGGATACTTCAAGATTCAAATGCCTTTACAAGCTGTGCATGCTGTTTAACTGCATGGCAAGCAATTAGCATTGCAAAACCTCTAAGCTAATTTTATAAAAATAGAACTGCAGGATAGTTGGAAATGTAGTTGTTGTTGTACTGAAACAAATAGAAGGCTGATGAAATGAAGTATCTTTAAGGTTAAAAAAATGTTAGATGACCCAAAATTAAAATATATGTGGAAAACATCCTTCTAATCTGTTATGAACTTCAATGGATTTTATCAAGACTTCTTGATATGTGAAGTGGTATATATGAAGGGAACAGAGCTGAAAGACCTGAATTTGTACGGTAACTAAATTTTTTCTCCTTCTATTGCAGTACTGTGAGAAACAGCTTTGAGTGACTACAAGATTGAAACCCTGACACAGGAATTCAAAAAAAAAAGATTTTTATAGCTCTACATAATAATATTACACTGCAGTGAGTCATGCATTTCAGCTAATACTTTGTGTCTTAGAATTACTTAATTTGATTTTTTTAATACAATTTGAACATTTAGCAGCTACTGCATGAACGATTCAAGCTGTAGAAAAACCACAGAATCATAGAATGGTTTTATTAATTGAGTGGACATTTGAAGGTCATTGAGTCCAACCCCTCTGCAATGAGCTGGGACACCTTCAACTAGATCAGGTTGCTGAGAACCCCATACAACTTGACCTTGAATTGCTTCCAGGGATAGGACTTCTGCAACCTCTCTGGGCAACCTGTTCCAGGGTAAAACTATAAAAATTTCATTTAAAGCTTAAAGATTCCTGAAAAATTATTTGTACCTGTCATCAAAGGACCTTTGCAGATTTATATGTTTTCTTTTATTCTTTCTGCACTGTCCACAAACACTGAGTTTGAATTTCTTATTTGTCTACGGAAAAATATTTCTCACTTAAAGAACTGCAGCTTTTGTAACCTCTCCAGGAAATAGTGTCTGCCCGCGAACACTGGAAACTTTACATTGCATTAAATTACTACTACGTGGCACTGCAACTCTTCTAATCTAAAGAATCAAAACCATGAAAGTACATTGTATATTTGCCCATATAATTTTGGTTTATCCAACTTTTCTATAGTATGTGACTGCCGTGTTTTTCAAGTAGGGTGATTAGCTAAAGGCACTGATTTCTCTAAT
>NW_020956438.1:11366-67551 GCF_003031625.1 Empidonax traillii
TTACATTGCATTAAATTACTACTACGTGGCACTGCAACTCTTCTAATCTAAAGAATCAAAACCATGAAAGTACATTGTATATTTGCCCATATAATTTTGGTTTATCCAACTTTTCTATAGTATGTGACTGCCGTGTTTTTCAAGTAGGGTGATTAGCTAAAGGCACTGATTTCTCTAATAGTGCAAAAGGGGTGATTTTATGGGGAAAAAAAATGGTGTGACTTAAAATTTAACTGCATTTGTGTTGTGAAATCAGTAAGATTTTATTGAATTAGACAAGACAGATATCTGTCCTTATAAGTACACTTTTTCTTTTAATATTCTTTCGTAATACCAGTAGCTTTTATTTTTAGACTAGCTGCTCAGTGGTAAGATGGAAGGTTAGCTGTGTGAAGTCAGGTGCTATTTTTGGTTCTGTATTAGACTTCCCAGTTATGCCACCTAAGGAAAGAGTCTGTTATGCTGACTTGTGAGATGGTATGGTTAATGCACCTATGGGCAAAGATATCCTTGTCTGATAACTGAAAACACTTTTGTTTGTTTTTCTCTTCAGACAAACTGGATTATGTTGGTATTATGAGCTGCATTTGCAAATTTTCTGTTTCCAGTTTCCACTTACTCCATGTTTATTTTAGTAAGGCTGTTGTTTCTTTGTGTAACTCATGAAATTGAGAAGCATGACATTAAATTTCACTGTTTAATATACTGAAATTACAGACTCTTGTTGAAGTAGTGGATAATACTGAGGGGAAGGGTTGTTCGAGGGTGTTTTGCATTACAGAGATAGATGAGCTGTACAGTGTGATTCAAAATAATTGAAGATTTCCAGCATTTTAGTCCTTTTCATCTGTAATTTTCCAGTATCTAAATAGCTGCACATAATCAGTGCAATAATTGAAATGCCATTTTGCAGAGAGATCAGTTTTACCCTTTTAGAAAAAACGGTGGATGGACTTTGCCAGAAAGGCCTACACTACTGGAAGGCTTTGAGAAATAGATACATGTAGCAGCTCACTTTAACTTATGCATATTCCTACAGCTTATTTTCCTTCCTGTCATCTCCATTGCAGTGAGGATGATCTATTTGGGTGTGATCCAAATAGATCTTCCATTTCTCTCTGTGTTCATTCTCCGAATTAAATTTTGAGATGTTAAAAACAATATGCAAAAATCCCTTTTTAAAATTGAGATAAAACTAAAATGTGATATATGCTCTATTCCATCATCTGTTCCCAATAGCTGTATGGCTTTATGAGTTGTGGTGACCTGACCAGGCTGTCTGCTCAGTCTTTCTGCATTGTCATCCTGTATTAGGCGTTTCCTGGGCTTACTGCCAAACTTTCTCTGTTTACAAGGCAGCAGGCAAAGATTTAACATTTCTGTTTTCTTTCTTACTCTTCAGATTCCCTGTGAGACAGAAGGATTTGTCTTCCCCTTTTTTTTCACTGCTGTTCCTCGTCATGGAGTATCAGTGAAATGAGGTTCATTTTCTAATGGTCAGTGTAATAATGTGACACAGCCACTGATTAAATAATCATTTAGGAAGTTGGCATAGAAGAATTGCTCTCATTATGGTCTTTGATTCAGTTTTTTCTTCTGTTTTCCTAAATAGGTTAATGAGCTCCCTTTGTCCAAGGCAGACAAATTCAGCATTTACAAATTATTAGAAACAGAAAACTTACTTTTTTCTTCCACTGTTCTCTGAATTTAATAAACTTGAAGGACAAGACAAAAGATTTGAGATGCCAAACCTCAAATGGTAAATTAGACAATGTCTTGTGGAAATTCTCACCTAGAAATCAGATTTATTTTATGGTTTATTGCAGTGTCCAGCAGAGTTCAGAAGGTCCTGAGACCTTTGACAAGCTGTGGTTGTGTATAGCTTCATAAATGTGAGTAATTTCATTGACTGTGGTGGAATTGCTCTGAAGTCTAAAGCTAACCAACTGCATGGGTCTAAAAGGGACTTTGCAGACTGAGACCAAAACCAAGTGAACTATTTGAATTAACTATAGAGAAAAAGAACTGCCAACATGTTTCCATAAACAGGTTAACTGGTACTGTTAAAAAAGTCTTAGAGCCCTGAGTAAATTGCAGACAAACCTAAAAGCCCCACGTTTAAAAAGTTTCTTTATTTTGCCCAGAAATATGGTAAGTTAATAGAAAGAAAAATCACAGTCTTAAAAGTCTGAAGTAGTTTTGCTGGTCAAGATGCGCAGTCATAAACCAGAAGATCAGGTAATGAATTTTTGAATTTTGTAACAATGTTGATACTTTTGCATTCTTTCTGCATGATGTTATCTCTGTTATTGTTTTTCATGTTTCAGTTGCAGACATTCAGTTCATTTGAGCATCAGAAATGAAGAGGTATTTGACCTAATTCCAATTATTTTCAGAGAACAAAGGAGTGGTTTTTTTTCTCCTTGTCTGCTAATTACCTCATGGACGTTGACTGTTGGGGAAGTTGTTACGATGCATCACATAGTCCTCACAGCAACAGCCAGTAGGAAAGTTCTCTAGAGTTTATCAAGCTCATGGTTTTATGTCCTCAAACTTTAGGAGCCCCCAGTCTACCCTGTAGCTGTTTTGGGCAGATGTGCCCAGTTTTAGTAACATTTGAGCTCTTTCAAGCCTTGCATCAAATGTTAGCAGCTTGCTTACCCTTCTTTTGGTGTTGTATATTTTTTTTTACTTTGGGAATTCCCGGAGAGATTCTGTAATAGAGCTGTCACAGAGGACATAAGCTGGGGAGGAACAGAAGCTTTTGCAAGTGTCAAGTGCTTCTTTATTACACCAGCAGGAATCTTATCATTTGACCTGATTTTCCAGGTTTACTATGTGTCTGATATAGAAGTGGGTTTTGTTGCTGTTCTTGTGTACATTGTAGGTTTCTGGCCCTTGAAGAGTTTCTTTTTTGCCTGCTTCCAAATTGCTTAGTGTAGTTGCCTTTGACACTTTTTGTCATTTCTACCAAGTGACTAGGTTGTTAATTGAAAAAAAAAAAAAATTCTGGCAATTACAGTATTTTTTAAAGGGGCATATTAGGGGCTCATTGGTTTGAGTTTTCTCTGTATTTCTACTTCCTGAATGTATTCTAGCTACCCATCTGGCTATTCTCTAGCTATTTACTGAAGACATATGAGGAACCATGACTCAGTATAACCAGGCAAATAGCTGCCATAATCTAGTAGTGAACTTCTTGTGCCTCTTGTTCCAATCATGAAGGGCGTTGATGGCTTAGTAAGTATTTAAGAATATTGGTTAAACACACCCTCTTTCCCCTGGTCACGCTATTCTGAGAAAGTGCAGAGACCAAAGGGAAGTTCCAAGGTAAAAAAAGCTGTGTTAAAATCATGATACTCAGTTGGAAATGGTGGGAATGCCCTTTTCACCTTCCTTTTTGAGTTCCTGAGGCTGCCCAGAGGAAACTTCTTTTCAAAGTTAAGCCTGCTCCTCTTGGTGATGGAACTGAAATAGGAAACAGACAACTGACCTGTTTCTGCAGAAGTGCTTTCCTTGCATTTTGCACTATAGGATTCGTATAAACCCTTGAAATGTGAGGCTGGCAGCTTCAGGAACACTTCAAGAATTTTAATGATGCTGAGCGGCAGTGAAGGGGAAGTAGCAGTGCTAAGTGTATTTCAAAAGGGGAAACAAAAATGGTGATTGCAAATATGACCTGACTGGCAAAATAGACAAGTATTTGACTTTTGCTTACTCAGAAAAAAAAGCTGATACCAAGGGCAAAGGGCAGAACCATCAGGACAGCATAGTTGTAATCTGTCCCAGTCAAAGAGGAACAGCATTTCCCAGTAGAAATGTGGAGACTCCTCACACTGAAGGCAGTACAGAGAGATTGTATCTAGATTTGCCACACTGACATTTAACACATTATTGTCTTTTCTTTTGTTTCCCAGCAATTCATGGGAAAAAACACACAGCCTTTCTTCAAGAATTTCAGCCTCAAACTGCTGAGCTGAAAATACATTCACAAATCCAGCTCTTACTGTGCGTGCCAGTTTTCCTTTTGCCTCCTATGTTATGTGCTTCCTTTTAAAAATATTTACACCATATCCTGTTTCTTGAAGTCAATAGCTACAAATATTTCTTCCGTTGTTAAAACAAATACAAATAATCTCACATATCTTCTCCAGTTTTAATGTTTTAGTTCCATTTGCAGCTGCTGTAGAGAATTTGTCATCCAGAGAAGCTTTCCCCAGACAGAGGGTGTGGCTCTCCAGACTTAAATTGTACAGTCCTGTAGCTGCTTACTCAAATGGAATCAGACATACTAAATTAAACCAAAGTATTTGTCTTTACAGCTCTTCCTGGTACGTTTAGAATGAAGTATATTTGTAGAGCTGGAATAAATACAGTTTATCCAGTGAGCTCCTGGCTGGAGGCTGTTGATATATGATTACAAAACTCTGTTTAGCGTTAAAGATTTCAGAGAATTTGAATTTCCATTACTCTGTCAAGTTTTTATAAAATCCCTGTGGCACCAGTCTCTTAATTTTTTTTTTAGTATTTTTCTTCTGGAGATTGGAGGACAAATACATTCATGATAAGGTTCACTTCTTTCAATTTTTTTTCCATTGTAACTTCATCATAAAGGGCAATTGTTGAATGCATGTTGAATTCTGTCTATAAAAGATTGATCATTATTCATGTTTCTTCCCAAGGGAAAATATCTTCTGTTCGTAGATCCAGAGGTGGGAGTAGGGATTGATTTAAATTACATTTCAAGGCATGTGTGGTAGTAATGGGAAAGAGATTTCCGTATGGATCACAATTTGAATATTCTAGTCCAGAGGCTTGATCTGACTGAAGAAGTATTTCTTTGGAAAGAGCAAACTTCTTTGGTTATAAATACCTGTCAGTAATATAAGCCTATTTTAAAAGGTAAATATGATGGGTGTATGAGACATAAAAACACTGCATTAGTAGACAGCAGTGGATCAGGAATTTGATTTTTCAAATAGATAAGTTTCTCTCCCTTTTCAACACCCCATTTTCACTTTTTTTTTTTTTCTGCATGTAAACCGTGTTTTTTGTGCTTATAACTGTGTGCTTTAACATTATTGTCTTGCAAACTGTTTTTAGTTATGACGCTTCTGTAACATAATGAATATTTAGTCATATGTACCTCTCTTAGAAAGGTCTTTTTTTTCAATAAACTTCATCCAGTGTTTCAAGATGTCCTCAGCTGGGGAAAATTTATGAGAAAAGACTGCCTTTTTTATAAGAAGCAATTCAAGTTTTGAATCATTGGTTCATTGTGCCACTTGCATACTTGTTTGGGTTTTTAGCCATTGAAGCCAATTACAGTTTAATTTTTCTGATACTGCTGTTTGAATTATGTTGTCTTCTGATATTTTTTGAGCCCATGAAGCAGCAGTGATACCCTGAGTCCTTTGCACGTGTTCTCAGAAAACTGTGGTGAGAATGCAAGTTAAAGGATTCTGACAAAACAGGCCCACAATAATGCTGTAGTGACTCTACTAAAAAAGAAAATGAAATATTGAGTTTAAGTTATATTTATTCTGAAACTTCTCAGTCAACATTTTTGCTTTTCCCTATTCTGTTGTATTCCTTCTTGTAATTCTAGGCCATTAGAAGTATCTTTAAAGGACTGAGTAAAAATCCAGTTCAGTCCTATGCAAATGTGATCCACTCCGCCGTGTATTAGTGACATATTTTGAAGAAAAGTAGTACAACAGGACAATCTGAGAAGTCTTGAGTTGTCAGAGGAGCAGCACTAAGTCATTTTTCATTCTAAATAAGGGGAAGGCAGTGGTGTTACCAGCAGGATATGGGCAATGTTTCTATGGGAATGGGTGTTGTATTTAGAAATAAATATTTTAAACATGGTAATTGAAACTTTAAAGTTAACAAGATTACATTTTTCTAAAGTGTTCCTAGAGGACTGTTTCGAAATATATTTCTGTTTTCTGTATGGAGGGGAAAAAAAGAATTCACGGAAGTGAGAAACTTCTTTGGTGGAAGCCTTTGTAGTGTTGGCTATAATGATAAACCTTCCAGAAAACTTAATTACTTCATTGTTTAGCTCTGTATATGCCTTCCGTTTAAAAAAAAAAAAAAAAAAAAAAAAAAAAAAGTCAGATTTAAGGTAGATTTATTTTTTTCCCTGTGGACAAACAAATCATATTCATTTTGTTCTTTTAAAAGAGCATTTTCTGTGGTAATTAAAGCCACAGACAGGAGAGAGACATTCTGATTGAGCTTTACTGCAAAGGCAGTGATGGAAAGCATGCATTGAGAAGGTACTTGTCTAGAGCTTTTGTGGCTGTAAAGTAGGAAGTGGCCAGATCTGAATCTCAAAAATTACTTGACGACTAATTTAAAGAAAGCTTTCAGCACTGTTGAATATCAAATCCGCTTTTGGTGCTGAACTTCTTCAAGGTGTGTAAAGCTTTTCACATTTTCAAGTTCACGCATGAAAGCTCACAGCATGAGGAATAGCAAGAGAGTTGTTATTTGAATGAAGGACTACGTATTTGACTGGTTTTGATGTGATACACTCCTATGCAGCTTTGCTAATACCTTTTAAAGGCATTTTAGGGAAGATTTTGAAGACCAGAACGGTTCTTTTAGTGCTGAGCACCGCAAAACGAAGAGTGGGTGAGACAATATAGAGGATTAGTGATAAAAGAAGCAACATTGTTGTGCACTAGTTTGACAAACCAAGTTTTGATCCCTAACTTACTGGAATAACTGCCATTCTTAAAAAAAAAAATTGTTCAAAATTTTTTGGTTTTAAATTTCTAAACTGATTGAATCCTGATCAAATTTTTAAGACAACTCCTATATGACCTAAGGACAGATATTCTTTGGAGCAGAATTGTGTGTTTTGCAAGTTAGACCATGGTGAATTTGCAACATTTAAAAACACACGCAAAGAAGTTATTAATTTCAGCATTGTCTTTATATTTTCCTGCATACTAAGTGAGCTGTTATCATTAATTACACTGCGTACATTAATTTTAATCCTGTAGGACATGAAGACTTCATTTTAACATCAGTGTGCACCTCAAGAGATGCGCCTTTGACTTTATTATGATAAAAGCCTAGAAAAAGTCCTTTTAGGAAAACACATTTCCATAAGCTTGATTTTAAAAAGGCTTCCCTCACCTCATCATGTGGGGTTATTAGGAACTTGTAAATTTTAGCAGATCTTTATTCCTCCTTGCATACAATTGTTCAATATTATTTCCTTCTTGTGAATTTTTTGTGTTGCCATTCTGGACTATTTGTAGGGAGGAGGACTTCCAGTATTCACTGCTGGAATATAGCAAGCATCTATGTAAAGCCTTCTCATAGCTGCACTTATCTGGCTTTCAGTTATATGTGTATTTAGTCTGTTTTGCAGTAAGCTGAAGTCTCTCGTGGTGTGTGACTGACAGGTGGAAGTCACACGGGTCAGATACAACAGCGTGTGAGCAGAATGAGAGGCTGGAATTAGCCTGAGCTCCGAGATGGAGGTGTTGCTCCACCTCCAGCAGTTTGTCTGATCACTGGCACTCATGATTATTCCTGTGTATTCTTGCCTGGGGAAACTATATACATGAACGTGTGAGAAAGCCCCTATGGGAGTTAATATGTTTCATGAAGTTCTTTATTCATTCCCAATCTCCATTTTTAGCAGATTTTCCGGTGCATTTCTAAGGGTGCTCCTGACAGCTTTTGTGCACAAATCTGACCCTTCCTTTGTAGAATTGCTCTGCAAACAACAAAAAGATGCTGCTACGTGCAGTTATATCCCTATGTATTTCCCAGAGTCTGACATAAAACCTGTCATTTCCTCCTCCCTTGCTCTTCGGCTTGGATGTTAGACTGGACGGGTTAAGGTGTGAGGGCAAGGCTTTCAATCGGAGCAGAAGGAATTATTTTAGGCATTGCTAAACCACAACATTTAACTCCAACCTGCTTGAAACGCACTGCAAAGGCACTGGGGGCATGAGTAGAGCAGTGGTGGGTAGGCAGAACTTGCGGAAATGGCACCCAGTTTTAGGGGCCCTGGGTGTGAACTTGTGCCTCACAGAACATCTCTGCCTGTGTGGGATAAGTGTTCTGGAACATTTCTTACAGCTTTTCCTGTAGTGGTGGGCTTGGGCTGGTTGCTGGATTCCTGAAATATGTGGAAATGATGATGAGTCCTCTTATTGATAGAGAGAGTTATTAGGCAGAGGGGAACAAATCCCAAGTTAACAAAACAGCTGTATGAATGCAGTTTTTACTGCCTCTTCAGTTATCTAGAAGCAGCTGTTTCAAGCAGAGCTGAAAATGTCTCTCCTCGACAAGAGCAAATTGTCATTGCAGTGGTAAAATAAGAATAAAAGGATTTTGGTGATGACTGGAGCCCTTTGACTGCATAACACAGTGACACAAATGCTGGATACCGCATGTGGCACTGCGGTGAGCATCCGGCTGTTCTCCTGGGTTAGCTACCATGACAACTGCGCTGCTGGGGAATGCCCTGTGCTGGTCTTGCAGAGAGCTGAGGGTCATTGATATTCTGAGTGTTTTTCGGAATATTGCAGGCAGTAGAGACCCCTTCCCATAGTTCTGCTGATGTTTAGGATTACCACAGTGGGTAAAATATGAAAATGGTGTTGTTGACAGGTACCCAGGGAAGGAAAAAGAGCTAGTTTCTCTAAAAGCAGTTTTTTGTTTTACCTCTTTAATTTTGTGGGTTTACCAACTGATTTTAATTTGCTTAGCTTCTACATAGCTTTTACTTCCAGATCTCATTTGGGCATGCAGTATTAAAAAGAAGAAAACATTTACACAGTAAAATTTTAATCTGTTTACATTATAAAAACCAGCTTGTTATCTGCAACCCCTTTTTTTTTCTTACAAGGGGAGTTAGACTGAGTTCAGTGGAATTTCTTGTTGTGGTTTTCATTGTTTTTAAAGCAGGCACTTGCTCCTTCACACACTGATTTTTATTGGCTTTTGAGACTGAAGATTTTAAAGGCCTTTGGGTTTTGTGTTTTTAAAGAATGTAAAAAATGTGCTTTTTTCTGATACCCCCATCATTCTTGAACTACGTTGCAACATCATTACCGGGATAATTAAGAACAGACAACTGCAAAGACCATGGAAGGGACTCTATTTCTTTTTTTCTTGATTATTAATTACCTTTTTTTTTAAATAGGACATTAAAACAGAGCATAAAAATAAACAAATTCCAGATCCAATCTCTTTAACTCAACAGATTTTCCTGCAAGCAATTAATATAAGAATACAAGAAACTTTGATATTTGAATAGTGTTTTCATATATTCCTATCAAAGTCATCAGCCGGCATATGTAGTTAAAGGCAAAAGTCATCAGTGTGCTTATATAGTTTACTGGCAAAAATACAGGTCTTAAATGTAAGAGAAGGTGTTTTTGGAGGTAAGGAGCAGTCATATTTTACATTCTTGGCCCTGAGGTTTCCTGCACTACTAGAGAGCTGAAGTACTGGGGAACTCAAGTGTTTGTATGATTACAAAACAACATTATGCTGTCACTGCAAAAAGGTAAAGACAAACTTATTGTTGCTGACCAACTGAAGATGTAGTATTTGAAAGTACTGCATTTGTTCATTTTGCTTTGTATATTTTGCTGTCAAGGTAACGTGCTTGCAGGACTTCTTTGGAGATGACGACGTCTTCATTGCGTGTGGGCCTGAGAAGTACCGGTACGCTCAGGATGACTTCGTGCTGGATCACAGCGGTAAGATTGTACATCCTAAACCCACTGAAAGAGTAAACTCTTCCCCCAGCTCCTCTGTTCAATCCTCAAGAGTTATGTCATTTAGGAAACTATACTTGGAAATACATCTTCCTATGGATAAAAACATTTTTTCAAACCATCATCTGGATTCTGTAAGGCTGTTAAAATGAACTAACAAAGCTGATCTGTTTTCCTGCAAAACAGACACTGCCTCTAAAGTTACATAGAGAGCAGCATTGAATTTTGAGAGGTTCAGTCACAGATCTGATAAATCTAAAATCTGTTAAAAATGTTCACTTTTGACTTCTGCGACTTTAAGATAATTTCGAAATTTCTATCTTAGTGAGATTTTTAAAAAATTGCATATGTAACCAAGCTCATTTCAGGTCTTGAATTTGTCCTGCCAGACAATTCACACGTTCCAGTTTGCGAGGTGAGACAAACTGGGACTTTGTGCCCGTGCTGTCGGCCTTGGACAGTTCATGAATTTAACTTGTTTGTGAAAGTTGTTTTTCTGTGAAGAGAAACTTTATAATGTAAGTTCAAGGGAAAAGCAGTCCTCTAGCAGGCAGTTTTAGAACTGTCCTGGAATATACTGTGTTCAGTTCTGGGCCCTCAGTTCACGAAGGATATTGAGGTGCTGGAGCAGGTCCAGAGAAGAGCAGCCGGGCTGGTGAAGGGACCTATGAGTCCTATGAGGAGAGCACAAGTCCTGTGAGGAGAGGCTGAGGGAACTGGGGTTGTTTAGCTTGGAAAAGACGAGGCTCAGGGGTGACCTCATCACTCTCTACAACTCCCTGAAAGGAGGTTGTAGCCAGGTGGGGGTTGGTCTCTTGTCCCAGGCAATGATCAGTAAGACAAGAGAGCATAGCCTCAAGCTCTGCCAGGGCTGCCCAGGGAAGTGGTGGATTCTCCATCCCTGGAGGTTTTTAAGATGAGACTGGATGTGGCCCTTAGTGCCATGGTCTAGTAACCACAGCAGTTTTGGATCAAGGTTTGGACATGATGATCTCGGAGGTCTTTTCCAACCTGGTTGATTCCTTGATTCTATGAATTTTTTTTAACTTACAGCAAAAGCACCTGCTGTTTTAGTAATTTTTACGAATGTTATAATGTCATTACAGAATGTTCAGTTGCAGCAAGTGTAGGTGTATATCTAACCACTGGCCCATACATTTGGATGGATGGAGGATTCAGCTGGCTCTGATTCTGTTGATTGTTGCCAGCATGCTGCTTTTCCAGAAACTGCTTGATTATGTTGATTCAGCAAGTGTGGAGGTGATAAGAAGGGTATTTTTTGACGTAGTTAATATAGCTATGGTTTTATTCTTATGCAGGAATGGAAGAGCATGGTTGTATTAACTCACAATGCAAATCCCAGTCTGGCTATAATCCCAATTTCCCTTGCACATTTTAAGGCTATAAGATTACTTTTCACATTACACGGTGCTCAGACTAATTGGGCTCATTTCCTCACTGAGAACCCAGTGGTGGAGGGATTCTTCCTCTCTCTGTCTCTTCAGCTTTGGTGGTTCCTGCTTCCTCTAATAACTCTGAAAAGCAGGTTAGGTACAGACTGGAACGTGACTAGCAGGGCATGCAGCTCAAATTTACTCTTTTTGATGATGACATGGCATCATCATTATGATGACATTGACACTGTAGTGATGAATAACAGGGACAAAATTAGGAGGGAAATTTATAAGATTCCATTCAGAATGATTTGCTAACAATGCCAGCTGTAGGAATGAAATGTTTCCAAAGTGTCAGTGCATGTATGCCTATTGATTCCTTTTCCCCTTAGGTTGTCTTTTATTTGATGATATATAGCTGATGGTAAATGACAGTAATCTATTGTTTCAGCCTTTTGGAAACAATAGACATTTTTCAGCGTTCAAAAATTGATCACAACATCAGTTTTTTGCAAGAGAAGGGAAATGGTGCTAGCTGAGCAGTTACCCTATATGAAACTGCTATTACAGCATGCAGAATTTACTGAATTGTCAGAAGAACCTTGGCATCAGCATGTGTACAGACCTGAATTATAGTAATAATCCAGCTTCGAGATGTGAAGAAATGTTATATGCAGAATGTTACATACAGTATTTGAGTAGCTCAAATATGTTTTTATGCTAAGTAGGTTAGAGTTCTGAGATGCTCTTAAAATTTTTTTTAATACATGAGGGCATTTTCTGGATAATAACCAGCATCCAGGGGTGTGTGGAGGAAGGCTGTAACTCTGAACTCTTGTCAAAACTCTTACCCGCTTGCTTTGTAGAATGTCGTGTTATGAAGTCCTCTTATTCCCGATCGTCTGCCATGAGGTACGCTGCATCCAAAAGTCCAGGACCTTCACGTCGAAGCAAATCACCTGCCTCAGGTACTACTTCTAGGAAAAAGCTGAACACTTGAAATAGATAGAAGTTAGAATTTGTTTAATAGGGTGAGGAAAGCTTCTGACTCTGTCTGAAATATAAATGCCATGCTTTGTTTCCTGAGGGGAAAAGGAATGTTCTTTCAGTTCGTCTCACAGATTTAATACTAATCTAAAATAAAATTTGCCTTTTTTTTTTATTCTGGGAAGAAATATGGTTTCTATTTTTTAATTACAGGCACAAATAATTTCAGTTTATGAACACTGGAATGATTTGTGCTAATTGTACACTTGGGATATGTTTTCAGCATAGCACTTGATTGTCTTTAAGACCATTAACTACAGAGTGGTTATGTGGTAAATTTGTATTCATTGAAGTAGAGTATACCCTCAAGTTTTAAAATTGAGATTTTTTTTTTTCTGTGTAAGCCAAATATTGTAGGAAATACAGGACTTTGATGTTTAAAGTAAATTTAGGAGATGTACTGTAATGCTGTTGCCCATTAACAGAGAATTTTTTTTCTTCTTGTAATTTCCAGAATGGTTCTGAACACCATATGTTCCAACCATTGAGTCTTTTATGCAATGAATAAAGGGGTTTGAAACTTTTTTAAACCTCTGCATTTAATTTCTAAATATAGTAAAACTTTAATTTTTTTTTCTCTCAGACCTGGAGAAGTAGCCCTGAAATTAAACCACTGAATATGTAAATATATGATGCTCTTTTTTGAATGGAACTATACATGTAAGCTCCTATGTGTGTATTCAAAACTGTGACATGTTCCATATTCTCATTTCCCCATCAATATTTGTTTTGCTTAATCAACATTGGTAAGAGTAATTTTGTCTTTGCATTCTTTCAAAGGAGAATATTTATAATCTGTTTATAAAGGTTGAGTATTTAACTGTAAAGCTTCAAAGAAGGATCATAGAAAAATGTAGCATAAGGGAAAAGTTTTGCAACTGATCTAAATTTCGTGCAATTCTGTTACCTCCAATGAGATCACGTAGAATATCTATCAACAATTAATTTTATGCAAAGTGCTTATAAATCAGTGCTGCCATTTCCTTACTTATTTCTACTTAGACCCCCCTCAGTTGGGTTAATTTGAAAAATTTATCCAAATGTCTGATATTTATCCTTCTGTTTACTTGCCTGTTTTTTTCATGTAGTCTTTACTTATCTTTATTTACCCTTCTTCCTTTCATGCATGTTCAGAGCTGTTTAATAACTTCTTTCCTTAATGTCTTTTTCCTTTGTGTCAAATATATGAGTACAGTAAAGAGGGGTGGCCACTACTCCAGTGCTCATTCTTCAGCAAAATCCCCAGGTGAGCCATTACCATTATGGCTGTGTATCAGTAGTGTGTCTCCTCCCTCCTCATTTACCTGCATTCTTTTTGCTGTGTTTGTGAATATTTTCAGGCTTGGAACACACGTTTTGCATTTGATGAAGCAGAGACATAATGGGTGTTGTTTTTTTGTTGAAGTAGATCATTTGAGCAAAATA
The DNA here is from genome assembly GCF_003031625.1 of Empidonax traillii. Classification (NCBI taxonomy): domain Eukaryota; kingdom Metazoa; phylum Chordata; class Aves; order Passeriformes; family Tyrannidae; genus Empidonax; species Empidonax traillii. Next base: position 24,991 of record NW_020956438.1, read on the forward strand.
ATGCGTTTTACTTGTTGGGCATCTGCTAAGGGTGTCAAAGTTAAATTTTTAAAGGTATAATTTGACTACAGATGGAGCATTCTGAGGAACCATTTATATATGTCTACTCTAAAGCTTATTATAACAGAAAATTTCAACCAGCAAAAAAAGACAGGAGTGAGTGTTACTGAAAAAATCAGTGCAAAACCATGTCATAGGTTTTCATTTTATCTGCACTTTCTTATCTCTCTTTGTTATCTTATATTGCTTCAGCCTAAGTTCTAAAACACTAAGAAACCTCTCTGACCCTTTAGTTTAAAGTTAAAGTACCTGTGAAACAAGTAACATGCAATTTGATTAGCAAATAACTTGAGACTTTGGACCCTATTAGAAGTTACAATTGAAGTGGTATTAGTAGATTTTTTCAGTTTTAAACATTCCAATATGCTAAAGAACTGTAGCCTGACTGCTTAAGAATGGCAGAAAAGATTTTTTTTCCTGTATATTCAAATTGGCATGCATATGGAAAGAAATTTCAAAAGAATTTATGCTTAGAGAATAGATAAAAAAATTAGGTTTGGAATATACGTGAAATAATCAGCAAATCAGTAGGATCGGACAAGTTTTTACCTGTACAATTCTTGTGCCTGTGCAGATTGCCTGTGTGGTTTTTTGAGTGCGGGGGGGAAAAAAAATGCTGTTCTGTGAAACAGCAATTTTAGCTGTTTAACCTCAGTGAGCAGCTGAGCACCATGTAGGCATTTGCTCACTCCCCTGCTACAGAAGGATGAAGGAAGTGAATTGGAGAGGTGAAAGTGAGAAAATTCATGGGTTGAGATAAGAACAGTTTAATAACTGAAATAATACTAATAACAACAACAGTATTGTAATGCAAAGGAAAATAACAAAGAGAGAGAAATTAAACCCGAGAAAGACAAGTCATGCAAATGACCAATGACAGATGCCCAGCCAGTTCATAAATAACAACCCCTCTGCCAAAATTCCCCCTAGTTTTATTCCCGAGTGTGATGCCGTATGGTCTGCAGTACTCCTTGAGTCAGTCAGGGTCAACTCTCTTGCCTGTGTCCCCTCCAAACACCTTGTGCACCCCCAGCCTACTCACTGGCAGGCCATGTGAGGAACAGAAAAGGCCTTGATGCTTGTGCAAGCCCTGCTCAACAATAACAAAAACATTCCTGTATTATCAACACTTTCCAGCAAAACCATAGACCAGTGCTAGCTCTGTGAAGAAAATTAACTCTACCCCAGCCAAAACCAACACAAACTAAGCAGTGCTGACTACCAATTCCAGCTTTTCCTGTTGTTGCAGTTTCGTACCAACTCAAACGCAGTGCTTCTCAGAAGACACTGGCAAAGAGGAATCTACAGATGTCTCTTTTCAGTAGCATCCTCAGCAGAGTGAACTATGTGTCATAGAGTCTTAAAAGAACAAAAGTGGGAAGGGACCTCTGGATGTCATCTAGTCACACCCCTGGCTCGGAACACCACCCTTGTCCACCAAGCATAGCTAAGATATTAGCAGAGAGCTACAGTACTGTCAGTGTAGGCTGGGATGTTCTTCCTTAGACATTTTTCAAAGGAAAGAACATTATGTTAACCAGCCAGTTTCACTGGTACGGTTTAGTGGTTCTCTCAATGCTTAAGAGGATGGAAGGCACTTAGAGAAGAAAAAGATGCCTTGTAGTGTAGACCTTAATGGTCATGTGCAGGAAATGGTGACATTTCTTTGAGCCATATAAAAGAACTTGTGAACAAACAAAAGTCTTTTCCTCCTGTAGTAATAGTTTGTAATTTGGAAGCAGATTCTTCTACTGAAGTATCTCATTTTTGGTCATGCAGAAAACAGGATTCAGTAGCCCTTTTTTTCATTGTTATACTTACGAATTCTTTATAAAAAAAGGATGTATTGATGTGCCAGGTTTCAAAAAGGTTATCCAAAACAAAGTGATGAAGTCTACAAGAGGGACATATACTCTTAAATATTTTAGCTTCTTAGAAAAACCCACATAAATAATTTGCCTGTTCTTACAGGCAATCCTTGTTAAAGTCAAGACAAAAATATCCTTAACACACTGAATATTTTTAGGAGAAAATACTAGTCCTGCAACAGAACTGAGTATGTAAATCCAAGTTCTTAGACGACAAGACAGACTTACTCTGTAGCGAAATGCTGATTAGTTATATCTTAACATCATACACCAGAGAAAGACATTTGTGAGAAACAGGGATTTATGGAAATTGCAATGCAGTCAGCCTGGCCTACTGGTAGATGGTTTTAAAAACAGTCTCTGAAGGGCATCTTCAGCACTTGGAGAATGTTAGTGTACTAGGTCAATAGACACTTGTAAAATAAATCCAATAGCGCTGTTTAAGAAGTGATGCATGACGGACCTCAATGTGTAAGGATATTTGCAAGTGTATCTGTTAATTAATTTGAAGCTAAGTTTTATTTACCAGAGTTGTTTTTTCTTTATAAAGAAATAATTCATCACTGTGAATCAGCTATGGAACATTTTTAGGTCTTAAATTTCTACCTAGTATTTTTCTCTCCCACAAAAAATGAGATTCAGATAGAATGGAAATAATGTCTCATCATATAACATTGCATCATAATTGTGTATGGTGGACAGTGTGCTATTCCGTCTGCATAATGAAATTCTTCAGTTTGTTCTTTTCAGAAGGATACAAGGACTGACCTAAGTTATATTCAAGTCACCAGAGAGATAACAGATGTTGTATGAGGCCTGTCTGAAAAACTGGACTTAAAATAAATGGACTCTTTAAGTCAGAGGGGGAGGGAGTGTATGTTTTCACAGACACTTGTATTAGAGGTTCAGAAATAACCTACAGCTTTTCCCTTGTTGAGGTTTTTCCCCCTAAATCAATATTTTTTCTGAACTGCTGCTGAAGTTCTTTATAATCCAAGCAGTTCATACTTGTTGTTTTTTTTTTTCTAGGGGGAAAAACAACTTGTGTTCTGTGAAACATTCTACCTAGAAATGAAGCATTCTACCTAGAAAGTAGGGCGTTGATCCAAAATGAATAGAGGGAGGGTCAAATGTCTTTAACCTTTTTTTCTATATAAATTTTATTGTGTGATTTCACAATAAATGATGAAATTTTTAAAGGCTTTGGCTGTTACTAACCCAAAACTCTTGCGCTGGCAAAAGACAGAATAGGCCTTTTTAGTCTCTGTAATGACAATGCAATATTTGTGTGTCTTTTTGAACCCACATCCAGCCTTGTGAATTTTTTGAGGCACAGTTGTGTGGCATCCAACTGTGTAATTTATTCCCAAATTCTGAGGAGTCTTTTTTGGTCTTTGTATGCAGACTTGAGGGATAAGTTGTCAAGAGAGATATATTATGTCTAAAGTCAAGTTACGGTTTCTGATTTTTTATTAATCTATTCTATTTGTTTCCTTTTATTGCTTTCACCAGTTAATGGAACCCCAAGCAGTCAGTTATCTACCCCAAAATCTACAAAGTCCTCCAGTTCTTCACCAACAAGCCCAGGCAGCTTTCGTGGACTCAAGGTAAACAGAAAAGAACCGTGGAAACCCCTACATTCCATTATTCATTGAATATATTCAGTGGTGCTGAAGGGGCAAAAAAAAGAAGAAAAAGGAAAAAAGTTATAATTTTATAGGGTAGCCTTGCTGGTATAATTTTTACTAGTATGAAATGGAGAATAGATTTGAAGTAAGATTTTTGTATTCTATCATGCTAGCAGCATTTAAACACTCAGCTTTGGAAAGGCACAGGGTGATGGTGGCTTGAATATGCCAATTTGCTCTCCAAATTTGCCATTGTTCCGTTGACTGCAGAAATCCTCCAAGTAATTTATATTCCTTTAGCCTATATAAATGTAGTATCCTCTTTTCAGTGCCTTGCAGTCTTATAGCATTGTCTGAATTTCATCTGAAACACCCTTAGCTGTGGCACACAATTTCACCCCTTAATGCAGTCTCCTGCCTGAAAGCATTTCTGGAGCTCCTTTGGGAGCAGCCTGATGTCTGGCAGATTTTTCTATGTTGCACTAAGAGAATTCCCTTCCTCTCCCACTTAAAAACTGGTGACATTTACAGTTCTTGGAGGCTGCTCTGTGCCTTTGGCTCAGTAAAATAAAAAGAACAGTCTGGAGCACAGTTGAGCGTCTTATTGCTGCATTTGTGCAGCTGCCCTTTCAAGGAGAATTTTCTTATGGAATCATCACTTGCAACCCTTCTTGAAGCAGCCTGGATGGTTTGCACTGATTATTCTCATCAAGTAATAGCTCGTATTGGTGAACTCCTATTTGTGAAGAGGCTGCATAATTGTGTGGAAAACTGTTTTTGCAGTTAAGAGACTGGCTAAAGGACGTGATTTGAATAGTACTTAGATTTGGGTTTTGACATGCTAATTGTTATCAAGCCTTTGTTTTGCAAGGAGTAATGGCACTGGTTTCTGCCAGGCTTCTGTGACAATTCTGACAAAAGATTTTATTTAATTATTTATTTAATATTTTATTTAATTTATTTGTTTAATTTTTTAAATTTTTATTGCTTTGTTTAATTATGTTCGAAGTTATTTGGTTCATTGAGGTAATTTACTGTTGGTCTCTGTCTTTATGTTGTTGTCCTGTACCACCCCGTAGCTACTCTTTATCCAAAGCAATATAGTTCAGCCTTTCTCCTATAAAGCATTTCCAAGAGCAGTAATAGTTCTGACACTGAAAATTAGAGCTGTGTGTCTTAAAGTTTGTCTGGACAGCTCTGCTATAGAGCTTACAGTAGAGGACACCAAAATCATTGGGCTTGGGCTCTCAGCTGCTCTGCACTATGTTTAACAAATGCTCTTTTGTCTGTCTTTAATGAAATTACAATTTTAGAAACTAGATAATTTGCTTTGTTTTTTCCACTGCTGTCTTGTCTGCTTTTAGCCGATTAAAGCTCCATTAAGACAGAGATAATTCTGATAGCAACAAGCAATTCTCACTAAAGTGGACATGTCCTCTTTCCCCTTCACTGTCTATTTCACTCAAGCAGGCTGTTATACTTTATCAATTGGGAATTTAATTGATGCTGGGTTTTCGTGTCAAATAATTCATTCCCGTGTGACCAAAGAAAACAGCAAAACCAAATTAAACACCTCAGACTTGACATGTTACTGAAGTAGTGAGCACCTCTTGGTTTATTCCATTAGGATGCATCTCTTCAGTAGGAGTATCCCAGCTGTGCTCCTGAAACTAAAAGATAGGAAATGTTATGTGGTAAATTCCAAAAGGATCAAGTGTGATGTTCAGTCACACTTATTTCTTGATTATGTTCTAGTAGGAACAACTCTTTTGAGTAAGCATCAACATAAAAAAACAGAAACTCTTTTTTTTTTTTCCTTTGTAGAATTGGTTTTGGTTAGAGTGATGAGGAGAACAGAGAAAGCAGGGAACAGTTTTATTATTTTGAGATTACTGCTTTTTCCCTATTGTTAAATAATCCCTTGTTGACTACATTGCTGCAAAGACAAGCAGTTTGGCTTCCTGCAATTGTATAAAGGAGGTGCCATGACTACAGCTGAATGAAAATGTAGATATACATACCATGGCAGAGAGTGACAGAATAAGGTGTATTTAAGAGTTTTCTGGCTTTGGGAATGCAATATTTTGAGTGATTTGTTGTGTAGAAATCATACATGTTTGTTTTTGTAGAAGATGAAACAGCATTTAATGGTTTTATAGGAGCTTGAGGCAGCAGAAAAAAGGGAATGAATCAGGGTTGATGTTTCTATTACCTGTTAAGAGCAGAGCATCAGAGCAGCTGCACATGAACTGTACTTTAAAAACTGTTTATTTGAAAAGCCAGAGCAAAATAAAATATTTTACTGTAGATTAGAACCTAGCTAAGCTTTTTGTAGTCTGACAGTCAACGTAGAGCTTAAGCAGTAGTGCTAAACATCAAGGCAGTCAGCTTGCAAAAGATGCTGATTGCAGCAGCAATTTTTTCTCAGTCTCAGACATGGAGTCTTACATCATATTCTCTTAATGCCACTTTTCCTTCCACGTGAAGTCTCTTCAGTCCCCAAGGATTCCTTCTGCTTCACAACACTTCATAACTGGTATGTTCAGGCACAGAAAGTTCCTCTCAGGAAACACTCCTCATGAACAGCTTATCTTTAAAGAAAAGGGCTTTCTTTCTGACATTTTTAGCTCTTCCAGCCAGAGTGCCCTTGTGCTATTTATTGCTCAGTACATACAGTAAGCCAGTTTGATATCCAGCCTTTGCAGAGGGTTTCTTCAAGGTGAAGATTTAGGTATAAAAGATAACAAGTATGGGCATGAAGTAAATGACTACTCTGTAAATGTTCTTCTTTGATCAAATGTGCTGAGTTTCTGGTTCATCTATTAAATTTCCATAGAGATAAAATCTAGTTCATGTGTTAACAGTGGTAATAGAGAATTAGGTGGCATGGGACAGCTGACTGAGAGGAGTCCTTTTGCCTGTTCTGTGGGCAAGTGACAATTGAAAGGTTTAACAATTTTATCTGGTTCTAAGTGTGCATTTTTATGTAATGCTGTTAGGGGTAATTTGACTCTTAGCTGTTCTAGTGCATCTGTTACTGTGCACAATTTGTACCATAAAAGTCATCCAGAGACTAGAATAAATTTAATATTTTGGAAAGTGGTGTCATAACTTCCTTATGCTTACTTGGGTGTACTTTATTGTCCCCTCTTGAAATTAAGTACCACAGTGACTTGTAATCTATCTTAAAAAGAAAATAAAATTTTGCAAATAAAGAAACTTTACAATTGAGGCCTTTCTTAGAATCCCAATTGTTTTAAGTAGCACTGTGTTTGAATTTATCTTAGTATTATTTTTGCAATTGATTGACCAAATGACCGAAGTGAAAGGGCATTATAACCTGATCCAACAAATAACTTAAGTATGCTTAACTTTCAGCTATTGTGTAGTTCCTTTTACTTCAATGAGCATGTTAATATACTTAAAGTTAAACATGTGCTTAAGTGATTTGAAGGATTAGTGCCTATCTTTATCAAGGTTTTTAATCACCTCAATTTTGTACACATGTGCTTTGTGGGTAGTTGCATGTTAAGAATATTTACATGTGATTATCCAGCCTAGTGACGTAGGTGCCATAGCAGTTCATAGAGGGACTCTTTAATGGATGCATTTGTTGAATTTACAGTTCAGCATCTTTTTTGGATAGAAGAGCTGGCTAATTTGCTGGTAGGGAAACTGAGGTATGGCACCTATTGTCAAGTCCCTTCACCATTCTCAGCAGTTGGCTACGTGCTTTATATAATGTGATGCCACTCAAAAATTCTCTAGAAAAAGTGTAAATCTTTCTCTGGTTCTTCAGAATAGTGCAACAAAGTGCATGGTATATCTATATGCCCTACCATATATGCTCACATTAATGGAGGTGTAATCGCTATGTTCTAATTAGCTGTTGTATTTTTAAAAGTAGCTTCTCAGTATAGCTGGGCTAAGTATCTCTTAAAAAACACAAAGTTTCTGTCTTACAGATTATGTTATTGTTAATCATTATAATAATAAATACTGTCAACATCTCAATGAAATACTGATTATATAAATAATGTTTTGTTTCCATTCGGAATATGTTTTAGCCCTTTCTTCTTGCAGCCTGTCAGGATGAATTTCAATGACACTATCGAAGTGTCCCCAGATTTCAGAGAATGCTTCTGCAGTTAAGTCAGTTTCACTAAAATATTCAAAGTCTGCAGTTAGATTCATCGCCAGTTTGAGTGTTTTCATAAAGGCACAGCTGCTTTATGAGAATACCAAGGAGTTTTCCTGAAGATATGAGAGTACCCTTTCCTTTCTTAGCAATAATAGACTTACTTTTTCTGGGTTTGGCTAGGTGAACTTTGAGGTGTCCCATGTTTCTGTCTGCATTTTTCCAGACACGAAGATGAGGGTCTGCACACATGTGTGTGTGTGTACCTTACAGTTTAGTCTCTTTGGCACTTCATGAATGTGCACATGACAATGTATACAAGAGCTCTGTATGCCTGGCAACTTGGTGGCCAAAGTTCTTAATTTCTCTCTAGACATGAAAGGACAGACACAGGAAATGTTTAGGTGGATGCTGTAGAAGCCACCATCCCATTTAGCTGCCAAGGAGTTAGGTGTTTCCTTTGATATGGAAAAAAATCCCCAAATGTTTCCACAGACAGTTGTGTCACGGATAATTAGTTTAATTCAGAGTGCAAAGATTTGCCAACTGAGGTACCATTTCACTTCAAAACAATATGGGTTTATATCTGTGGATCCTTCCTCACACTCTCATGAGACAAAAAATAAAATCCCACCACATGTGTAGTTGTAGCAGAGCTAGGGTTAAACCTGCCATCGCAGATTCTGGTCTAACACCTCAGCCACAACAGCAGCAATAATTTATGGTGGTTTTTTTTATTTTATTTATTCCTTTTAGCTTTTTTCCTGTTAGTGTTTGCTTTCTTGTAAATACTGTGGTAAGAAGGAATGTGTCCAGTCATGCTCTGCCCTGATTACAAGACTGAAGGAAGTTGGAAATACGGGCTAGATATTCCCATGTATTGTGACTCACTGAATACCCAGAATAGAGTACTAATATTTTAGGCGATGACTAATACTTTGCAGTGAGTGATCTGTTCTGTTAGCTCTGCTTCGTGCTTGAAGAAAATGTGGCTGGTTATAAAACCGACTCATGATTTTGCACAAATGTCATTTAACCCAAATGTCCTTGCTCCTGATCCTTGTTAAATAAATAGATAACTCAGAAAGACAGCAGCATTAACATAGCCTAGTTTTCAGTTATTATCGAGGAACAGAGTAGTAGCTGACTGCTTGCTGTTTGATGCTACTCCTGTGCCAAATGCTAGTAAATGTCATTGTTTTAGAGGCTCTGCAAAACTAAGTTGTACAGCTTATAGTTACTGTACCTTTAGCTGATTTGGCAGCTCAGCTGCCATTAGAAACTTAAGCATTCATTAGCATTTCATGAGCCTTTAGACAATATCCCTATCTGTCAGTTCAGTTCTCTCACTGACAATAGTGTTAATGATTTAAAATATTCAGCAGTGTAACCAGACAATGTCAGCTAAAACGGAAAATGCTGCATTTGCATTCCCGGTGTCGTGCAAAGCCATTTCAACAGACACTGAGCTTAAGGCAGAGAAGCATTTTAATCCTTTATGTGGGGAGTGGTGAGCTACTATAATAGCCCATGAAGAAAACAAGATACAGAACTTCACAGAGCAGCAAGAATTTTTACGTAGAAGAGGGGGAATGATCTAAAATATATTTTAATTTTGTGGAGCATACATAACTGTAATGGGAGAGCTTATAAAAGTGGTGCATAGAACACAGCCAGTACATCTTACTATTTATGGCATTCATTCCTATGCCTCCACCCCTTTTTAAAATAAAAATTTATTACTGTGTCTGTCCCTGGGCAGTTCGACAGGATGACTATAAGGAGAATTGTGAAGATTCAGATGAAGTACCAATTAAGTTTTTAGTGCAGGAAAATTAGTTTTCTTCAGCCATCATGCTTCAAAATCATTTAGATACTTGTTTTTTACAGTGTCATAGCTACTAAAACTGAATCTATGTCTGGTTTCATATCGCACATCTAACTTGAAGTGCTTGTAGATGTGATAAATCTTCACATCTATGATAACCTAAAATATATCCTGATAGATTACTAAATAAATCTGATTATCGTAGAGGTACCTGGCCACCTATGCCAGAATTCTCTTCTTTAAATGAAAGCTGGTATGGCTGTGAAAGCATTTCTTTATTACCTTCCTAGCATGTTACAGCACCACCCTAAAGAGAGCCTATATTGATAGAGTTCAGGTAGGGAAACCTCAGACAGTGCCATCTCTGAAGAGAGGTGTTAGACTGCAGCGTGACAGCATGTGATTGCTGCACTGGCCTCTTGATGGTTGTCTGGAGGTGGCTGCCTCTGGCTGACATGAAAACGTGCGCAGAGTTTATTGTCATGATCTTGTGTACAGTGAGGAGGAAATGAGTTGTGTTGCCTCCCCACAACTGACTCTGTTGTGTATAGATGGAAGTAGGTGCAGCTGGAAGGAATTTTCTTTGCTTTTTACTAAAATGTGTTCAACTACTTATCTAAATGGGAATATTGGGACTGAATCTTAAATTGGTGTAAGTGATGATGTATTCTTATGACGATGAACTGTGAGGAAGCAAGAGTAAAAACACAGTGGGAGTAAAAACTAAACTGACTTGGTTTTAGGTGGTTTTAGGGTGTTTTTTTTTTTTAACTTCGCTGCTTTTTTAATATGGCTCTTTCTTGTGATTACCATCAGAAATAAAACTTTCTTGTGTACATCCACAGATCTCTCCACATGGTGGATCTTCTTCCAATGTGAATGGTGTACCTGAATCACTCCGTTGCCAGAGTCCTGAAGGTAGGACACCAGTAATTGCTAACAGTCCTTGCAAAAATTTTGTTGTAGGTGACAGCTGGTTTAGCACTTTTAGGTGGTTCCATATGACTCCAAATCCTTTTCTGTTCTGAGATGTTTGATACCTTGTCGACAAACTTATCTTGGGAAAATTGTTATCACAGTTTATACATCAAGGAGTAAAGATAGGAAACAAATTTTGTGAATTTTTTGTCAAGTGGTAGCATGTTAGTGGACTCTGCTCTTCAAAATCAGTGGTAGGAATTTGATTTTGACCTGCAGTATCACCAGAAATGTGTTTGAGGCTGGATTGAAGGAGGAGCCTTCCTCAAAAGAGCTGATTGTACTTCAGGTAGAACCAGTGGCCTATCAACTGACATTAGCTAAATTTAACCTTTCATTCCTTATCTCTTTAAAGCAATGTTAATTATTTTTAATTATTTTAAAATTTCATTTTAGAGTAAAGTTTTATATTTTAAAAATACTGAAATAAGTGTCTATCAGCATTATTTGCACTTTGGATGTTTCAGCAGCAGCCACAGGATCTTGAAGGAAATCAGCAGATAAAACTTTCTGGGTCTTTTACATGAATTGCAGAGGAATTTTATTTGCATTTTTACTTTGAGTTTGCAGAAAGGTACTTCAAAAAAGTAATTTGAGCTCAGAAAATTCTAGACTCAGAACTTCTAACTGCATTCATTACTTTTAGAATATGCCTATACAAAATCATAGTAAGAATTGATTTGCGTGTTAAAAGGTCAAACAACTCTGGGTTTATCTTGTTCTTTCTTACATTTCAGATAAAACCAAGGGAATAAGCAGTGAAAAAAACAGCTTACTTTTAAGTTTTGCTTTGCATTTGTGACTGTTCTATCTCTGTGGAACCCATTGGGGATATATTGCATCCTGCTGACACTTCAGCTTGCATCATTGACTTTTTTTTTTTTTTCAGGCGTGAATGGAAACAAGTTTTCAGGGTCATCTACCATTCTTGAGAAGTACAAAGTGGGGAAGGTGATTGGTGATGGCAATTTTGCTGTGGTAAAGGAGTGTGTAGAACGGTGAGCAAGGAAACTGTTCAGTACTGCTGTTTATTTTACTGGATAAAGCCCTTTGTATTAACATAAATTCTTAGAAAAATGTAAGGAGATGAAAGCAAAGAGCAGCATTCCCATATGCAAAGATATGCACACACTTCAGGAGAAATAGGCATAGTGAAATATGCAGAGCTTCCTATGTATTCTTCTAGCAGAGGAATATGAGAACAGCAGAGAAACAATTTTATCCCAAAAACTATAGGAGGTATCACCTTCTAATGGTGACTCTTAAGGAAACCCCACAGATCTTCCAGAAATCCCTCACACTGCAGATGGCTGTGGGTGACAGGAAATTGTATGTGGCATCTAAACAGCCTTTGAGAGCCATCCCCCGCTTCTGCCTCAGCACTTCTGCTGCTCTAATGTCCCTACTGCCTGCTGCTTACAGGATTTTTCACAGCTTTCAGTATACTGTGGGTAAAGCATTCTTAAAGGCATGCAGTGGTTGGCTGTTAGCCTGTGCTACTGGCTCCCTTGTGCTTGCTGCTTCTGTGAGGTACTGGGCTGAGTAGCCAGAGACTTTCCAAGTGGACCCTTCAGTATACCAGACCCTGAAATATTCTTGTCCCTGATTTCCCATGGGGTAGACAGGATACCTTTACAGACCTGTGCTGTATCACTGCCCTTCCCCTGAAAGCTTTGTGTCACGCTTTGCTGCTAGTGCAAACATAACAGATGATTTGACTGTCACTTTCTCAGTGTATTTTTTTTAGAACCACCTTCTGCTATCTTCATCAGTCTGAGAGCTGTGTCGGTTTCTTAAATATTATGAGGAATCCCCAACTTGTTTGCAAATACCGGGAAAATTCAGCAAATGACTGTAAAAACCGTAAAAGTTACAGAAACAGTTTCTACTATTTGATCCTCGTCTGCTGGTTTTAGTAAAAGGAAAGAAAGGTAATTAGAAATGAAAACATCTCATTCCAGAAGTGAGGTTATACTAGCAGGTCTGTAGTTCCCTGGGTCTTCCCTCACACCCTTCTTATAAATTGGAATAACACTGGCAAGCTTCCAGTCAGCACGGACCTCCCCACACTCTTATAACCTTTGATATGTCTTTGAGCCGGGTCTTGCCATGGTGTTTGCTAGGTCCTTCACTTCTCTGGATTGAATCCCATCAGGCCCCAGGGACTTGTGAGCATTCAGCTGATGCAGCTGGTCCCTGACAATTTCAGTGTCAGCAGATGGAAAGTCACTGCTCCCACTCTTGTGGTCCTCTGGCTCAGGAGACTCATGTCTATCAGTACTACTAAAGACTGAGGCAAACACAAAGCATTGCATGCCTTTGCTTTATCTTAATCTCTATTAGTCAGGTGACAGTCTTCAACAAGTATGTTTTCTTTAGATTTCCCTTTGCTATTGACATACTTAAAAAAGCCTTGTCTGACACAACACTGACCAGTTTCAGCTCTAATTGTGCTTTGGCCTTTCTTGTTTTCTTCCTGCATATACGACCCACAGCTCTGTAATCTTGTTCTGAAGCCTGACCTTGCTTCCAAAGATCGTACAACTTCTTTTTGCTCTTGATTACCATGAGGAATTCCTTGTTCAGCCAAGCTGGTCTTCTGCCCTGCTTGCTTGACTTAGAAGACAGTGGAATTTCTTACTCCTGTGTTTCTGAAAGGTGGTTCTTAAAAACTGACCAGCAGTTGATCCTCAAAAGAGGATACAGGGTACTCTGATAAAGCACTCTCTGAGTAGCTTAGTTTGCTTTCTTGAGCAACACTGCTGTCCTTTTCTCTCATTACACAAAAAATTTTAAACTCAACCAATTCAGGATCACTATGGCCAAGACAGACGCCAACCATTACATCCCCCACGAGTCCTTCTCTGTTCACAAGTAGCAAGTCTAGGAGGGCATCTTGCCTAGTTGGGTCACTGAGTACCTGTGACAAGAAATTATCTCCTACAAACCTCAAGAATTTCCAAGGCCTGTTTTCACAGCAGTATGATATTCCCACTTAATGTTTGGAAAGTTGGAATCTCCCCAGAAGGACAAGGGCTCCTGGCAGAGTAATTTCTCATCTTTGCCTATAGAATAACTCAACGGTGCTTTCATCCCAAATGAGTGATGCAGTAGCAGACTACCACTACACCATGTCCTTTGTTTTCCACTGCCCTTATCCACGCCCAGAAGCTTTCAACCACATCACCACTGACTGTAAGGGCTGTGCAGTGAAATCTCTCCGTTAGATATAGTGCAACACCTCCAGCTCACTGCCCTGCCTGTCCCCCTTGAGCAGGCTCCTGCTTTCCATCCCAGCACTCCAGTTTTGGGATTCATTCCACCGGGTCTCACGAACAGCAATGATATCATAGATCTGAGATCTAACCAACACTTCCAGTTCATCCCATTTGTTTCCCATACTGCGTGTATTTCTGTGCAAGTATTTCAGATACACTCCTGAGCTCTTCATGCTCCTGGGAGCAGTGCCAATGTTCCCATTGGCATTGCCATCCTTAGGTGATGCCATCCCAACCATTACCTGCTACAATCCTGTTGGTATCCCCTTCTCCCATCAAGTCTAGTTTAAGGCTCTCTCAATCAGCTCCCCCAGACATGCCCAAAGATGCATTTTCCCCTTTGGGACAAGTGGATCCCCTCAGGTCCCAGCATACCTTGTGTCTCAAAGGTTCTTCCATGGTTTAAAATCCCGAAGTTTTCCGCTCAAGCACAAGATGAACAATGCTTCACAGTGTTTGCTTATGCACCCTGAAACTGGCCACACATCCTTTGTTATTTATAGAGCGAACAACATTCATGAAACGTAGCAGATTAAAAGCATCAGATTACATAATATATTATTTTCAGAAATATCAGCTGTGGGTTTTGGAAATCGCTTAAGTTCCACTGGAAATGGGACAAGGGGTGCTAGGTCACTGGGGTTTCAAAATGTCATCTGTGCTTTTTGGAATGAGGAAACTGGACTAGAAAAACAGCCTTCCAATTGTAAAAAGAAAAAGAAAAAAAAAAGCAAAATTAAAACATCTAGTTTTATATGTGATCAAATCTTTAGTGAAATGTTAAATGAATTTTATATAAAATAAATACACAACCATAATTGCTAACAATAACAGTGAAAGAGGAAAGGCCAACCATAAATGCTTCTTTTTTAATTCCTGTTAATTCTGCCTAATTTCTAATAGTGTTGTGCTTAGAAGCCTTAGCTGGGGAGCCAGGATCCTCTTATACCAGCTGTTCTACAAAAAGAATAAGAGGGTCTCTTTTGTACAGGGTGCCTATATGTCTGTATATAAAGACATGACTCAACAGATGGGCACTGACAGCTCGACAGAAGAATACCAGAAACCTGTCAGACAATGCTGGTGTATGATGCACTGTGGTATTAGCACAGAAATTATGTGCATTATATCCAGGGGTTTTTTTTCATAGGTGCTGTAGTAGAGGACATTTGCAAGAGGAAGCTGGTTGATGAATTAGCTCTGTGAATGTTAACTCCTCTTTTCTCACAGCATAAGTGCCAAAGGTTTACTAAGTGGACTTTGCTGATCAGTTGTTTGCAGGCTTTCAGATATAATTTACGGTAAAATGCACAAATTGTGATTCTGAATTACATGTTGTATTCATAGTAGATTCTACACTGGGCCTGTAATATGAGAGGATGGCATTTCACAGATACCATTTAGATAAGGCTTCTATCTAAAGACCAAATCAGGTTGTAACTATGACAACCTTGCAGCTACAGCTGCACTTTCAGGGAAGAGATTCTCTGCTGCATTTTTTCAATAATGCAGGTATCAAATGTTAGATGTTAATGCAGTTCCTTTTTCTGTAAGGTACTGCTTTTGACTAGTTGTATCTAATGCTAAAAGCATAGTGAAAATTACCTGGAAGTGTAAAAACGTGCCTGACTTTTGCTTTTGTAACTACCTCCTGTTTTTGCCATACATACCACTGGTGTTCTGATGCACGCTGGCGTCTGTAGGCACTGGCAAAAAACAAAGTAGCAACAAGGTTTTATGGCATTTTCTTTCTGATGTTCATCATTAATATAAGTAGTAACTTCTAAGATTAAAAAAAATATATATGTATACATTGCATTTCTTTTTTCTCTCCCTTCTGGAGAAATGGAGATTTTTATTGCTTAAAGGGACAACAGACAAACAAGAGCTCCTTTCTGTGAGAGAATTTACCAAAAACAGTAATCCTTTTTACTTTGTATATAACCACCATCTTAAAATCCTTGGGACTTATTAAATGACTGCTGTAGAATTCAGCAGAATTCTTAAAGAAAAAAAAATAAAGGAAGAATGAAATATAAAAGCTCAAAATCAGTGGCTAATAGATTCTACAGGATTTTAGACTACTTTATAATGAACTGTGGGGTTTTAGCTCTGCTGAATCCTATTGAATTTTTTTACTAGTATATAAATCTTTCTTCTGCTTGCTTACACATATATGTGTATGATTTTTATCTTTAAAGCTTGCCAGTTGAACAAAGCTAAGTGGAAGGCTGAAGGCAAATTTTGCATGTTGCATTAAGGAAGTAACAAAATCGTGCCTGGTCACAAAGCATAAATTGCAGCTGGATTGTGGGATTAATACACCAAGTGAGCCAGGTTGTGGTAGTCAGGGAAACAGCAGGCACTAATGCTGCTGAGAAAACAAAAACCAAAATCAAGCCCATTCTGTGAATTTTCTGTCAGCGATCTGAGTGGGTCACGACATTCTGTTATGGCGACGTATTTACAGAGAATGCCACAATTTGTTGATCGGTTTCTAATTAATGGCTCTTGTGTTTTTCTTGCTAGATCCACAGGAAAGGAGTTTGCCCTGAAGATCATAGACAAGGCTAAATGCTGTGGAAAGGTAGTGTACAGCAATTTGCATGTATACAGAAGCAGCACTAGCAGCTGCTCATTAGTCATAAATGGTGGGTGTATTTGGGTTTTCTGACTATTTTCAGAATATATTTTTAACAAGATGATAATGTATCCAAGAAACACATAATAAAAGCAGTGGTGTTAGTCTGCTAAATAACAGAGTAAAAAGCAAACTAATTGTCTATTTTATTGGACAGACAAAAAATGCTAATATGCATCCAAAATATATTGAAATTATTTTGGTCTGTAAAATATGAGAAAGGAAATTTGTAGCTATATTTGTATTTGTGTAATTCCCATCCCACTCTGCCTCTTATTTTTATGGCTGTACATGCTCCTTTTATAAACAGAACATGGATTTGGAAAGGAATTTTTGCAGCCATTTCTTTCTCTTTACTACTTTTACCATCCTGTATTAACAAGGATCTCTTGAGTTCCTAAACATTTTCTTTTAATTCAAGCTTAAAAAAAAAAAAAAATTCCAAAATTATCTCTTCAGCAGAACACATCTCCTATAATGAGTCCAGTTTTGGGCTCCTCAGCACAAGAAAGATGAGGAGCTACTGGAGAGTGTCCAGTGGAGACCGCAAAGATGATGAGGGGTCTGGAGAATCTTTTTTGAGGAGAGACTGAGGCAGCTGTGCCTGTTCAGTCTAGAGAAGACTGAGAGGGGATCTCATTAATGCCCATAAATATCTCAAAGATGGGTGTCAAGAGAATGGTGCCAGACTCCTTTTGGTGGTGCCCAGCTACAGGATGAGAAGCAATGGCCATAAAATAAAGCACAAGGAGTTTTACCTCAACATGAGCAAGAACTTCTTTCTATTGAAGGTGGCAGAGCTCTGGAACAGGCTGCCCAGTGAGATTGTGGAATCTCCCTCTCTGGAGACATCCCAAACCCACCTGAATGGCATTCCTGTATATCCTGCTCTACATGATCCTGCCTAGATCTCTAGTCCATTCCAACCCAAACAATTCTGTGATTCTGTGAAATAGATATCTGAGAGTGTCCCACCCTTTCTTTCCTTTCCTTATGAGTATATTTTTAAAAAGGAATAAAAACAGCCAACCTACAGCCAAGAATGTAGACTAAGTGTTGGAATAGATAACAACAAATAAAATACTTCTATTTTCACTGCTTTGATATATCTTAAAACCAACATACCCTTGAGAAACTTAGGAATCAAATGGATCATAGTTTAGTGTTAGCTAAAAGATCACTGAGGCTTTATTAACAATCAAATTCTGCATTGACGTCTCTGTCACAGTAGGCAATACACCACTTTTTCAGGAAGGGTTGAAAAGATGGACTTTTTGATCCAGACACTTTATTTTTTTTATGTAAATGACTGACTGAGGTAATTCTGGAGGTATCTCTGTAACCAAGTCAGGGGTTTAAATCAAAGGTACCCTTTTTGTCGACTAAGTGGTGTAACTGCTTTGAAGTGTCATTCAGAGCTCCAAATGCTGAATGTGTCCTTGTAGGAGGATGTAGCAAGTCTGTGTGACATTCTTTCTGTGGTAAGGAGCTGTATGATGCTGTGATGGCTCCCTTTAAGCAGAGGTGCTAAAACAGAAATGTTTTATGTATGCAGATTTTAAATCATGTGTCAGGTGCTAGGAGATCAGTGTTCCAGCCTCTGTGTTGTTTTATCTCATATTCTCCAGATTTATTTAGAAAATTTAGAAAGGAATCTTAAAAATGCATAACCATGAAAAAAAGTGCTAAAATTGCCATCCTGAGACTGAAATGTTGCAATTTCTTCAGCTGTGGAAAGGGTGACAAAGCACTTTCCACTGCGAACAAAATTTTTGGGTGATGTCTACAGCTTGCAACTTTAGATGGTGTTTATTACTTATCTGAGTCAGCTGGTTAGGTATCACAAATTAGAACTATCTACAGATAGAAAGTCTGCTTTATACAGTAGAGTTTAGACATATTTTCTATATGTCTTTCTCCCTGCTTTAAAACAAATTAAAAAATGAGCCCCATGGATGCATACTTGCCTGCTTTGAAAGGATCTGTATCTGTATAGCTACAGACTGTTCTTAGGAAGATGTTTATACCTGTTAGGGCAGTGGCAGAACTGTCCAGGAAGAATTCCAACAGAGAAAATAATTAAATTTTGCTACTGCTTATTCTTTCCTTGCTTAGTTTCACAGGCCAACATAAGCCCTGCTTTGAAAACACCCATCTGGCCCAAATATGGATGACTTGAATGTTGCTCACTGCTCCTTAAGCAGTTAATCTTGTATGTCCTAAAACTTGAATCCAGTTGACTAATGTATTTTTCACAAGTGGCTTAAATGTTAATTACACAGTAATTTCACTGTAAATAAATCATATTTATGTAAACTGAAGCATATATTGCACTATCCAGGAAAAACATGGTAATGACTTTGAAAATTGCTATTTTTTTATATGGCAAAATAGAGCAAAACAGTGGGGTGGTTGAAAATAAAGAACCGCATATTAGTCAGCATTTTAAACATTAGCTCAACAACATTTCAGGGACTTTTAAACAGAAATTATTATTATTTTAAATAAGCATTAGTTATTTCCGAGCTATATTTAAAGCAATTAACAATTTAGTCAAGTGAAACTAAGAAAGCACAGATAAAGCTCTTGTGCCTTAGTCGTAATTAATGGATGAAGTAAATTTAATATGCTATCTGTTCTTTAGGTAGAAAAAGCTATAATAATATTCTAGCTTCTGCTTGGACTCTTAATATTAGTTTTGAATTTACAGGCTTCCGTCCCTAAAGGCTTAGTGTGCTGTGGCTGTTCACTTCTCTCTGGTGATGAGATTCAGCATTGTGTTTAACAAAATTGCTTCATGTTTGTTTGTTTTTTTTTCTCCAGAGCACTTTGCTTGGAGCAGACATATGTTTGTTCAGAATGACAATTGATGCTCTTTCAAACTGAATTTCAAAGGTGTGACTGTTTAACCCGTATATGCCGCACCGCACTGTCACCAAACGAGATGCACACACGGCATGTGGTTTCTGAGTTATGTAGCCACGTAGAGCTTTGGCAAAAGCACAGTGCATCCGTAAATAAACCCTGCAAGAAGAAGTTGAAGTAGCACAAGATCTTCAGTCACTGCCTATGCACAGTGGATCACATCTCCTTTTAATGCTCTGCTCACAAATGCATGAAGTGCATGCTACTAATCGGTGCATTAAACATGAATAAGTTCTGAGTCCAATGACATGATTTGTTATCTGCCCAAGTGTAAGGGTGCTCGTGTTTTATGCAAGCATTGGTATTTTATTTTGCAGTGAACCTAAATACGGCTGTATTCCAATATTTATAAAGGAAAATTAAAATCATTCTTTCACATGAAAGGGGCATGTAATTTTTTTCGGTCTCCAGTGTTAACCATGTGCTAAAATGTTCCAGAAAACAAGACATTTGAAACTAATTTGTTCTTGAAAGCCATTACTTCCTCAGAAGTATAGGGAAGGGGAAATTAAACTCAATCTGTGTGCTGTTAAGCTGTTGGAGTCGCAACGATGTAACTGAGCTATTACACATTTTGCAGATTGTAAATTTGAACATACATATAAAATGAACTGAAATCCGTAACCAAAGCAGTTATAAAATTTTTTTCTTGTATATATTCTAAAACTTTTTTTTTTTAAAAATAAAGTCCTTGAATATAAATCCTAGGTAATCTGTCCTCGAGTAACCTACACTAATGAGAGGTGAAGGCTGGAGAGGATCAAGAGCTTGTTAACTATTGATGAGGGGTGACAGTTTACAATGATCCAGCTTGGGGGCAAAAAGGTTCTGAACTTAATTTCACCTCATAATACCCACATAAGAATATAATCCACACTTCCTGAATTGATGTCATGTTCTGGAGTCTTTTTTCAGAGATATCCCATTGGTTATGTGTGTGAAATACAGTATTTTAAATTAAATGTGGTCAATGATGAAATACAGCTTAAAATCCAGCATCTGACAATAACCCTCTACTATATAAATTAAACAGCAAAAAGGGTGCTCCCTGATCAAGTGATCAGCTGATCAAAGGAAACTGGCAATTTCATGTCTATTCAGATAAACTTCTCCATCCTGTTCTGAACAGGAACACCTGATTGAAAATGAAGTGTCTATTCTGCGCCGAGTGAAGCATCCAAATATCATTATGCTTATAGAGGAAATGGACACCCCAACAGAACTCTATCTGGTGATGGAGCTGGTCAAGGTAAGACCAAGGGGGCTTTATTTATCCTATTTGAATTCTCTGTGTTGGTGTGAAATCTGAGCAGTATCTGGAAATCCTGAGAGACGTAGTCATGTAAGATTTCAGTGGCAACCTGCATTTTTAATAATAAAAACACTCTTTTCGATCAATTATATTAGTGGAATTTGTCTCTCTTCAGTTGTAATTAGATTATTAACACAGGTGTGAGGCAATTTTGCCATGTGCACAGTCTAGACAGAAGTGGATAGTGGTTTTTATATCATGCTTACAGTATGCAAGGCTGATAGTGATGTGCTTTTACTAACAAAACACCTGCATTTATTTCACTAATATATTTATTTAATAATTTTCCTTAAAGAAAGCAATGAATTTATCTCTCTGTGATAAATTTATCTTAATTGTCAATAGATCAGACAAATAGTTTAAAGTCAAGTGATCATCATCCAAAAAAAATTAAAACTCAAAAAATCTCACCTGGTTTGCTTATATCAAACATTCATTCCTCTTATTTCCAGTTCACCAGTGAACAGATGTGCTGCTTTCATATACGTACAGAGAAAACAAAAATGTTCATTTTGCTGTCACCTTGTAAGCCAAATACACAAATTACATCAAGTTTTAGTTATGCATTCTCTTGTCTGAGTTGTGTACGTACACAGCATCACTGCACATCAGCTTGATTGGCATATCAGATACAAATATTATATAGAAGCAGCAGCACTTCTTATTTCTTGTCTGAAACATTGTTAGATTCAGGAGTAGGTACCAGCCTGGGAAACCTAAAAAAAGTGTGTGGTTGTAAATTCATAATTTCTGTAGCCTACTCATTTCTCTTCCTTTCCAGAAGTTATTTTTATATACTATAGGCTTTTTGGGGGTTTCAAGACAGTATTTTTTTATATTTTAATTCACCACCATCTTGGCCTGTATTTCCCGAATTGCTCCTTCTCTTCCATGTATATTGAAATGCTTGGAATGCCACCCACAGCTCAGACAGATCACTCCTACAGATGTATCCAGGGTAACCATCATAGAGACACCCACATAAAATTTGTTGCAATGACTGAAAATGCTGCATCAGTAATTTGCTCAGATGTTGTTATGTGTTCCAGGAGGAATAGGGCATCCATAAAACAGAGACTGCACAACTGACACGTTCAGAAATCACCTGTAGGTTCTGCACCTTGGTGTATCATAGAATCAGTGGATTCATTTATGTTGGAAAAGATCACGCTTGTCTTGTTTGTCCTCTTCAGCTTTGTTTATTTGATATTTCTGCTGTATCTGCAGAAATTCAGATTTGCAGTTCATTACAATTGCTGAATATTTGTTTGTTAAGGTTTTTATTACTGGGCAAATTTACTTTAGGCTCTACTCAAAACCAGGGCTGGTTTTCACTACATTGAAGGTATTACACTGATAAGATGAAGGAAAAGGGAAAATATATGCCTGTACCTGTAGGTAATAGAAATGAGTGATCAAAGGTAGGAAGATCAATAAGAAGAAATCAAGACAGAGAAGATCTGTGACTTGTCCAAACTCAGACACCAGAAGCCAGGATTGCAGTTGAGAATTTAATCTAGATAACCCAAGTCCCACTCTAGTATCTTGGTGACAAGATCATCTTTCTGCAAAATAATTTTTTTACTGTTTAACAGGAATTTTGAGCATACCTTTTGTAAAGGAAGATTTTACATGGGGGTTTTTTGGTGTGTGGGTTTTTGTTTTTGTTTTATTTTTTTAAATGAAATATCACCTTAATTATTTTTCCTACCTTGATCTTTTTCCTTTCTATTATGTAGGGAGGAGATCTATTTGATGCTATCACTTCATCTACAAAATACACAGAGCGAGATGGGAGTGCAATGGTCTACAATTTAGCCAGTGCTCTCAAATACCTTCATGGTCTCAACATTGTGCACAGAGACATCAAGCCAGAAAATCTTCTGGTATGTCCCATTTATTATCTAATACTTTCTCTTACTTTGTTCTCATTAATGCAAATGCTTGTATATATAAATGTCAAGGAGCTGAGCAGAGGAGAGAAGGCATAATAATTTAGAATAAGCATATATGAAATAAATCTTCTGCCACGAGATAGCAATCACTGTAATGTGAGAGAGCTGTGCTCAAACCTTTCCTTAGACTTATCTTTATTTACATTTTGATTGGCTGCCATTTAGATAAGCAGGAGTATTGTCTCACAAAACAATGAATTTTAAAGCTATGTCAATGAATTATTTATTAGTTTGCAAGTGGGAGAAAAGGTGGGCCGAGTGCCATTTCTTCCATTTCTTTGAACAATCATATGGTTACCATCTGAAGCTTTTTTTTTTTTCCCCCTTTTTCTCTCAGTGTCATCGTGGGATCATTTTTCTGATGATTTACCAATATTCCAGCTGGGAATTAACTCTGTACATACATACGTTTATTTTTTTCCTGGGGAACTGACTACTTTTGGTTTCAACAGAGACAGAAAATAGCTGTGTTGACAGGAATTACCATGAAGTCTGCCTTGGGAACCACTTCTACCACAGTCCACAGAGGGCATCTTTCCCATTCTGTGCACAGAATGGGATCAACATATGCCATTTGCTTAAACACAGAGGTTATACTTGTGCATTACATATTGGATATTAGATATCAAGTGTCACCAGTGAACAAACAGGGCTGTAATCTCCCCTTGGCTTGAGCAACTGTCATCGGCAATGCTGGTAGCTTTCATCAACACTTGGTAGGCATTTCTTAAAACCTTCTGTGTTTGTCAGTCCTGTTTAATGAGGTTGCATCTAGAGTAGGAGTCATGGCTTATCCCAGAACAGATTTTGAATTATTAGAAGGATAGGGCTACAAGCTGAAAATATTTTTCATTTCATAGTCAAGTCTTTCCCAACTAATTCCACTGACAGTGTTTGGCAATTTAAATATGCCCTCAAACAATTAGACTGCTTAGCAAAAGAAAGGGAGGGGTGGCTTCTCCTTGAAAATTTAGTTAGAGCAACATGGCTCTTAAGAGTGAGAAAATGAAGGTGAATGTCTCACATTATCAGTGCATCTTCAAACGCAGTCCAGAGAAATTTTAAGCTCTCATCAGTGATTGAATCAGTTAAAAATAGGCACAAATGTCCTTTCTGCCTAGAAAGCCTAAAGAGATTACTCAACAGATGCAAATCTTACTCACTCTGATTGACAGTGGCAGAATGTAAAGGTAACATACTGGTATTGAATGTAAATGCAAATAATTCCTATCAATTGCTACCTAGAATTACAAGTAGTTAGTTTTTTTTGCACAGGGTCATGCAGCTGTCTGAATTCTCTTTACTAGTCATGCATTTAAAAATCCAAACTCTGAGAGTTTTGAAGCTGTTACATAAAAGAGAACAAGAGTTTCCATTAATGGTATGAATTACAGAGAGGAATGAAGGAAAGTATTGCTGCCTTAACAGCGTTCAGTTGTTTGAGGAAACAAAAGAAATTCAGTCATTCTGGAGATTATGGAGTCCTACATTCCAAAAATTAGGTTCCTTTGAAATTATGTTAATATAAATATTTTACTTTAAGAACGAAACTGAGATTAATTTATTAGGGGGATGTTTCCTTTGTGTTGGTCTGGTTTGATTTACTCTTGCAGTCACTATTATGTAGCACTTTTCTTTCTATTGAAATTCAACTTCTTTCATCAATAAAATGACTCAGACTCAATGCTAGATCATTTATGGGGCTTTTGGTAAGATACAGTTGGGTCTGCGCAGAAACCTAAACACTTCTCAGTCAGCTTTCTCAATGCTGTACTGAACTTGCCTAGACTGACTAAGCAGAGAGAGGACATTTGCCAGTGAAATATCCAACATAACAACTGACCAGATTTATGCCACATTAACAAGATGTTAAACAAATCTGATTGTTGCTGCCAGTCCCATTTTAAACTCTAGGTCCTAATCAAATGAAATTAGAGTATTATACACTACTTAATATATTTAAAACTTCTCAGCATTCTAGGATTGGGTTTTCTTTCCCCCCCTCAAGTTGCTTGAGGCTGTGTCATGGTCTGACCTACATAGCTGGCAGACAGCTCCATTGAACAGTACCTCCAGCTGCAATCAATGGTAACAGCATTTTTCTCTTCTTTCCCTCCAGGGCTGTGGAAATTACCTCTTTTTCCCCATATGATGATGGTTATTTTCCAAACAAATTAAAAAAAAAAAAAAAGCAGATGTTCTCCTCCTCATTGGGTTTTTATTTTTCTGATTCCAGGTATGTGAATATTCAGATGGAACCAAGTCTTTGAAGCTTGGAGACTTTGGACTGGCGACTGTGGTTGAAGGGCCTTTATATACTGTCTGCGGTACGCCCACCTACGTGGCTCCAGAAATCATTGCAGAGACAGGGTAAGAGTAAGACATAGGCCTTGTAAACAGCTATTTTTGTCAGGTAGCTCCTAACTGTTTTAAGAACTAGGATGCCTTAATAGGCTGGCTCTCCATCTTTTTGTAACAAAAGCACCCATGGGCATCATTCACAGTTCCTCAAAGAGGCCAGATTTTTTGCTTACCCTGATCCCAGAATTCACCTTTGCCTTCTTACTCACCTCCCTTGGACCTGCTGGTGCAGTGGAGTTCATTGGTTTGTGCTCCCTGCCTCACCTCAGTGTTCAGAGTCCATTGTACCAGCCGTGGCAGCTGCCTGGGGAAAAACAGACAGGCAGAACACAGTGTTTGTGTTAGAAATGGAATAATTTATATTGGAAGAGGCTCCAGAGGTCACCTAACCTAAACCTGTTCTTAGGACAGCTCTAATTAGATCATGTTGATTCTAGTGACCTTGTTTGGGTGACACATGCTGTTTGATAATCGTTTGCTTAATTAAACAGCCCCATTTTTTTGGTATTTAACAGGTCATTGCATAAATACAAAATAATTTCTAAAAATGATAAAATTTCACAAGTCATCCTTCCTTTTAGACCTATTAGAGCTTCATTCCATGCTATAGCTGAGTCTTGCCATAGCTGTGACCCCCTCTGAATTTGGTCTTCCTAATGGAGGGAGGTTTGTTGTATTGTTTCAGTCATTGTTCAGTGCATTTGTTGTATGGAGAAATATTTTACAGTTGCAGTGAGCTCAAATGTCAAAGGGCACTTCATCTGCGTGTTTTAGATTTTGACAAACTGAATCTACTGGATAGAAAAGAACAGGACAAAAGACCTCTTTTTGACCTCTAGTGTTTTAATTTCTGTGCTTTGAAAGAAAAGTGCAGTTCTTCCTCCCCGTGTTTGTCATGAGAGTGGAGGATCGGTGTGTGCCTTGTTGCTTAGCAACACACGATAACCTTAGAGGTAGTTACACTGCAGGGACTGAGAAGGCACATCCTTGTCTTTTATCGTTAGTGATTCTGGATTGGGAAAACCTTGGTACTGACTTGAATATGAGTGTATTCAGAAGACTCTGGAGAGCCTTGAGGCTTATGGTGGAAAAAAAAAAAGAAAAACCACAGAATCTTGGTTTCCTAAAGACTGTAAAGTTGTGAAGAAAAAGGTGGTTGGGTACAAAATACCACATAATCAGCAAGTAATTTAGAACAGATTCTCATGTATTCATGTCAATGCATTTTTTTTTTTCATTGGAATGACTCTTTTTTTTAATTCAGCACAAGTAACACAGCCTTGTTTTCTCAGATATGGCCTAAAGGTGGATATTTGGGCTGCAGGTGTGATCACATACATACTGTTATGTGGATTTCCACCTTTTCGCAGGTGAGTGTCAAAGGGCAAAACAGTAAAAACAATCAAGTTATTTATCCCTGAAGAAGGCATCCTGGGAGGGAAAAAAAAAGGTGGATTAGAGTGACACATTTTCTTTATGTCTTTGTTCTTTTCTTTGAATTGTTTTCACTTTTCCTTCTTTTTAGGTTCTGGGATTAATTTTATTTATTTATTTTTCTGAGGTTGTAGCTGGTTTATTGCTGTGTTGCAGGGATGTGGGGGGTATAAGGGCAGAGCCGCTTTTCCTTTTGTCTCCCTGTGCATCCCAGCTCCACGATCCACGGGCACACGCTGCCCTCTGGCGTTTTTGTCGGGACCCGGCAGCTCCCGGGTCTTCAGTACCGGGGTGGGATAGGGTGGGTGGTGGTAAACCGAGGGGAGGGGGAACAATTTGGTTATCCTGCGCTTTTAACCTTGTTAATTTTTTTGGTAAGTGTCATATGAGTGGTGGAGTTTGCAAACATCATTCTTGCTACTCAGTTGTCACAATATATAGGAGCTCTACTGAAAATCAAATGGATATGCTTTGTGCCTCAGCCATTTTTATTTTCCAGGGAATGAGAAGGAATTGGTATATTTAAATAGTGAATTCTCTTCCTAACATATAAATTGTTAATGCATGGTCTGGTCGTTCATTTTTACAGCAAAATACTTAATTTTTAACTAAAACACCAGACTGAGAATATTTTGCGAAGAACACAATATAAACAGTTATTGTTGATGGAAAAATATTATTTAGTTTAGGTATTGGGGGGGTTTATGTAGTTAGTTCACGTTTAAAACTGGAAACTTGTTTTGAACGATACAATATAGAAACAAATAGCAAATTCTTTGAATAGAGTTTGGGGCTTAGGCAGGGAGAATGTCCATATTCTATTAGAATCTGGCCTTAACCAAGGTTAATAAATATTTATTGCAAAACAAACTCAAGAGCTAAATTTTTCCTTGCAGAAATAAGTAGAGTGGATGTTCAAAGTGGTTATGGCCAGCAAAAAAGTTGAAAAACAAAAATCCTGCTGCCACTTATCTCTGAATATTCATGAAACCATGTTTTTGATAAAAAAGTACTTATCCTTTTAATATCAGTAGCCTGCCAGTACTCATGATAGATTTAGTTTACTGTGTTTTATATATCTCCTCTTTGGATTTTGAAAATTCTCCTGTTTTGATAGTTTAACAGATGAGGCTCATTTCACTACATGTCTTCCCCCAGTCATATGCTTTCTGTAGCAGGTTCTTTAGAACTAGGGTGGCAAGTGTCTTTCTTTTTAATCCCATTTCCTGTTCCTGTGTGTTAGCTGTGAAGTCTCTATTCCAGTGGAAGAACTTTCACCTCACTATATTTGGTTTTCTCATCACCTCTGACAGTGTAACTATGGCAAACAGCTCAGAAGTGCTGCCTCTATATAAGCTTGAGAAGTATGCGTTGCTAGTAGTTATTAACATCATTTCTGTTCCATCCCCGAATCAAGTTAAGAACTCACATGACAAACTGACTTCTCTCTCATAATCTTTCTCATTACTGCTGTTCTGCAGTGAAAACAACCTTCAGGAAGACCTCTTTGATCAGATACTTGTTGGGAAGCTGGAATTTCCTTCTCCCTACTGGGATAACATCACTGATTCAGCAAAGGTACCGCTACATTTTCCAACCTGAAATAGCATTTCTGACGAGTCCCTGAAAAGATGTTTCTCTCTTGGAAAGGCAGACTAGAAGATTCAGCCACTGCTCCAGTTGCTCTGCCTTTTTACTTGGTTTGGCCTAACATGTTAAATGAAAGCTCAGCTGTTTCAGGCTGTTGTGTTGCTGAGTAAGGGTAGCAGAATGCCAACTGCATTCGGTGAACATCACATGATACTCAGTGTGCCTCATGATGGACTGTTATAGCAGGTTCAGCTGGTAAATGTCTCTGAATTTTTCCCTCCTACTGCTCTTTAAAAAAGAAAAAATTATTGCTATGTGGACTGAATGCAGTTGACATTTCTTCCTATTTTACTTGAGCGAGTTATTAGAACTTTTCAAGATGTGCAGCCATTGCTAATTGCCCTTCCTAACAGTTCTTGTGTTATCAATCACTGCAGTTTTGTTTAAAACAGTTGTGTCTGCAGGATAAAGGTTCCAACTTGTAAGGCCTGCTACTCAAGCTAATTCACTCATGCGCTCTGAATGATATCTGAAGGCTCATTAGCGAGTAGAGATTATTATTTTTATCCAACCAGTGAGAAGTTACTTTTTTTCTGCATTTCCCAATGGCTGTTTGTTTATCCATTCATCAACATTTCCCAAGCTGTGGTCATTTCACACACTTCCAGGCATGCATTCTGGACAAACATGGCCCTCAGTCTTGGTACTAAAGGTGATCTCTCACTTCAGACTTACACAGACTAAATAACTTGGCTGGTTGGGAAACCTCTCAGTTAGGTATGTTGTTATCTGCTTGGAGGAACCATTTCCCAAAACTGAAGCAATGAACACTCTTCAGATAATGCCTTCAGTTTCTTGACTTTCAGCTGCAGTTTCTTGCCTCTGATTGGTACTTTTTCTGTACTGTTACTATGTGCATGCACTGCCCATAGAGGATCTCTTCTCTCCCAGGTTTGTTTTTGTTCTGATCACCTGTATGAATATGTAGAGAACAAAGTGGAACATTATAGCTGATTTTTTTAACCTTTCCTTTTCATTTGGTTTCAAAAGACTTGGTGAAACATGAGTGCCATGAGGAAGTTGCTATGAAATATGCTGCCCAGCATACTCCTAGTCCTGAAGGGGCAAATCTTTTGTTCCACTGAAGTCACACTGGTATCACTGGTTCTGGTATCAACTGGCTTTTATTTTTGCCCAGGTATCGAGAAAATTGCACTGAGAAGAACTTGGTGCAACAGTATTTTCAGTTGTAATATCCTTTTCTCAAGCTCTTCTTTTTGTCTTTTTTAATGAAGGAGTTAATTAGCCTGATGTTACATGTGAATGCTGAGGCCCGATATACAGCAGCACAGATCCTAAGCCATCCCTGGGTGTCAGTGAGTAAATTACATTTTACTTGTCTCTAATTTTATATTAAGCCTCTAAATCTAAGCATTAAAATGTAATTTTCAGAAGCAGCAGTACACTTCTACTAGGTCCATTTCTTTTTATGGAACTCCTGGTCCTACTTCCACATAAAGGAGAACAGCAGCACTGTCAGCTTCTGGGCTCTGCAGGAACAGAGTGAGGCTGTGACTTGCTGACTGTGATTAGAAGGTGCTGGGGGTTGCTAAAACCTTGAACGTAACACAACAGGCAGATGTGTGACTTTGGCACCTTTTTTGTTATTTCACATCCAACCCAGAGAAACACTCATCTCAAAAATGTCTCTGTGGAAGGACTGTTGTGCCTGTTGGCGTCTTACTTGTTGCAAAGCTGCTCGGAGTACAGCCTGTTTCTTGAAGGACTTCAAGCTTGAAATACAATTAGCAAATTCAATACCTAATTTAACAGTAAGCTGATGGCTGCCGGGTCCTTCATCTTTTTGGGCAGCAGCAATGGGGAACACCAAAGTGCATTGATCGATTTAAAATCAGTTCACTCTTAATAAATACTGGGTTTACATGTGCACAATGTTCATTTTCACATATATTTTAAAAGAGGGGACTGAGTATGATCTATGGAGTTCTGGGACACAAGAGAAGACAACTATAATGAGCGTGTCTGTTCATAACAGCTCCTCTGAAATTTATTTATGGTACTGTGTAACATTTCCACACTTAGGGCATGATGGGCCATTTAAAATACTGATTTAAAAGAAATCCAAATGACAAACACGCTTTTTTTTATTTTTAACAAACATTACTTCAAGCTCGTTATTTTTAACATGCTTGAATCAAACTTGCAGCTTCTCTTTTACTTAGTTACATTGAAGCATACTTTGGGGTTTTTTTCTCCTAACTTGAATATTGTGTTTATTCTTATACAGGATGATGCTTCCCAGGAGAATAATATGCAAGCTGAAGTAACAGGTAAACTGAAGCAGCACTTTAATAACACCCTACCCAAGCAAAATAACACATCTGCTGGGGTTTCTGTCATCATGGTAAGAGAAATGAACAGTTTCATACATTAATACTGTACTTTGCATATTTTCCTAACAGTGCTCTATGAGCATGTGTGGTGCAAGAATAGCAAAACCAAAGCTAGAATAGTCTCTAATTCTAGTCTTTATTTATGTATAATGTGGATTGTCTCATCATTGCTTGAGAGAAACCAAGTCTATCACAGTGCGGTACCTAAGCTATAAAAACAAGCTTCCAAACAGAAACATATAAACACTAAGTAGGTGTACGCTGAATTTGAATTCTTTCGTTACAAAAACTGTGATTTTTTTTTTTTTTTTTTTAGTCATACTGACCACTTAGTTAGTTAAGCAGGCTCTTCCCTTCTGACCTAGCTGATCTTGAGCATACTGTTGTTCAGCACTGTGCTTGCCAGGGAACCAGACTCCATTTCAGAAACTTTCTTTGTAGAATTGAATGTCTGCCACATTAATTTTGTCCTCATCCAACCCCTGCTGCATTTTTTCTGTTCCCTAATGTGGAACTTTCTTTGAAGCATACAAGGGGATCCTGACAACCCTACAGCTGAACTTACATAAACAGTAATTCCAGAAGGCAGATGTGTGAATCATGGCAGAAGCGATAGAATTTATTGCTATCAGTACTGAGAACTGCATTTGTAATTGCCCAGTCACTTTCATAGAGAATATGCAACTGCAGCAGTGATTGAACTGCCCTCCTGTCCTTACTGTGATCTGTCCTTGTCTGATGCGAGGACGGACACTGCACACAGAGAGTATCATCTTCAGTTACTAAAAGAAAAATAAAACCATCTATGGTAGTAACATGACAGGGATTTCCACCCCTTCCCATTAATAACAATTACTCTCAAAGTCCAGCCCACTTATGTTAACAAAGAATTGTTTTAATCATCTGAAAGTCAGTAAATTTTAATAATGTTTCTGCATACATACATGTTTTTGCAAGTATATTTATAGGAATTAAATGGGCCAACAATTTAAATGTAGGGCAAGTGATAGCATAAAAATAAGTCAGGAAATGAATTTCAGGTTCATGCTGTTGTCTACATTTCATTTGACAGTTTGACTTGACAGTTTGAGAGGGACTTCAGAGCTTCATTCTTTATACTGTTGAGACTATGGATAAGCCTGAAGCTGAAAACTGGTATAAAATGCACTACCTGTAATAAGAGCAATTTTAATTCTAACTCTCAGCCCCTCTCCAACTTGCATGCCACTTAAGCCTGTCTCAGATCTCTGACACAGCATAGCTTCTGGCTTCTTATTGGTGTGGGTTTTTTCTGATTCTGTTAGCTACTGACATGCCTTCAGCCAGGAAAGTACACCTCATTTTCCCTTTTCCTGCCTTATTTCCTTCTAACAGGTGTGGAAGGATGTAAATGCATAATTACTTATTTCTGAACGCAGTCCCCAGTTATTGGTGAAAGGAGAAGTAAAAGCTTGATCAAAACCACTGTGATCCAATGAGGGTTAAGCCCCCAGTTTGTTATTCTTGCCCTGGTTTATCTTGAACCTTGAAATATAGTTACCTTTGTGTTCCGAAGTTCTTCACTTGTACTAGCACTCATTGCTTAAAAACATTCAGCTTCAGACCAGCACATATCGTAATTCTCGTGTATTGCAGTGCATTGCTATATCAGTCCACCTGCATATTTAATGGAATCCCCTTTAGCATCACTTCATTCCAATACTGTCACCTGGCCAATGCAGATAATACCATCCTGTGGCAGATAAGTAAAACTGCACATCCCCAGTTCAGTGTTCTTGCACAGGAGGCTCCCGCTGCCCCCAAAAGCATGTTGCTGTTAATTCATTACTGATTTTATTTTATTTTTTTGACAATTTTAAAATGTTCTGTAAATCTAAATTTGTTGCAATTGTGTTAGTTCTGCTTAAAGTAAGTCTAGTTTCTGTCCCTTGCTTCCTTCCTTTTTCCTCCTTTCCCAATGCCTGCATTGCTTTCCTCTGAGTAGGTCCAAGGCAATGGTACGTACTAACTGCGATGCTTTGTTCTGCTGCACAAAAATACATGTTCTCCATTTTTAACAAGAAAGGAGAAATAACTAAGCCAGTCTGAAGTGGAAAAAGCCGAACAGCCACACAAAACTGGTAAAGGAATACCTTTTAAGCACTTAAAAAAAAAAAAAATCTGTCTTAAGCAAGGCATATTTGAAATATTCTAAGCAAACACTAGTATAACTATTTTTTATTTCCTCATACATATCTCGATCTATTCTACTGGCAGTAGTTTTGTGCATATGTATTTCTTACTGTATCTAAAAGCAGTTAGAAAAAGGTGAGAACCCTACGAAGATATAGCCAAAGAACAAAAACACTGAAATAAATATACTTTCTATTTAAAATAAACATTTTAATTGTCACTTGTTTTATGGTAATACAGACCTAGTCAGGAAATAATCAGTCCTAAATTAATTAAAAACATTCTTACTTAGCTACAGTAAAATTAAGCCTCCTCTTAAATCTTCTTAAAATAGAAAATCCTAAATTGTATTATGTGGGTGTGTATTGCTGTGTGCAGCGTGTGACAACTATCAGAAGCTGCTGTGAGGACAGCACAGGAGAAAATCGCCTTCAGCATGTCCTTTCCCTTTAACATAACTTTATCTGCCACTGAAATAGCAGAAGCCACTTTATTTACAACTCTTTTTCCAGCAAGCAAAAAAAGGAAATGCAATCCTGCCAGCATAGCAGCTGCCTTGATAATGATAAAACTCCAGTAGACCACCTCAAAATCTCAAAAAGCACAGATGCAGCTCAGCTGGTCACTTCCTTGCATGCTCTGTGTGCAGAGTTGATTGTTAGCAGCAGAGTTGGGTAGTATGGAATTTTCTCCTGGTACCTCCATGCAGGTAGACTAGTGATGTCACTCACTTAAAAAAACCCAGCAAACAGCAAAACCGACACACACCCTAAATTCAAAATACTAAAATACTTAACCTTTTCTTTTGGGCATTTTTATCCTCAGTACTTTGGTCTGGACAAGCCTAGCAGGAAGGCCTTGGGGGTAGGAGGGGTGTCACAAGGCTGCTTGTCTCCTCCCCTGCCCCAGCACACTGCCACAGCATTATATACAGTGGTTTCAGCACAAGAGTTGCCATCCATATACATCTAAATCCTAGTAGTCCTCTGCTTGAGAAATCAGAGGTACTAATCCAGCTCCTTGCTAAGTCAGATAAATGAGAAATTCGAATTTATGCACTCCAAAAAGGAATAAAAATACAAAACTGAGCAAAGAAATAAAATACATAAAAATACATAACTGAATAAACTACAAGGAACTTAATTTATCTGTTTTAACTTAAATCTGCATTACCACTGGTACTTAAAGCTCTTTCACAAAGTAAGCAAGCTAAGCCAAGGAGTATATGAATTTATAATGATCAGTATCAGCCTTGAAAGTGTGAAACAAGATCAATTACACTGTTCCTCCAAGTCTTCAAAAGCAATTTTTATGTTTGTCTTTGACACAGGAACTACCAGGTCACTTTAGACACTGCACTAGCAATTAAACATTACACTAGGATTTAATGTAATTTGCAGTTGTTGGCTTCAGCAGATGTACTGCATACTCCAAATAACCCACCTACTGCACCACAGAGTTCTCAGTTTTCATTCTAACC
The DNA here is from genome assembly GCF_003031625.1 of Empidonax traillii. Classification (NCBI taxonomy): domain Eukaryota; kingdom Metazoa; phylum Chordata; class Aves; order Passeriformes; family Tyrannidae; genus Empidonax; species Empidonax traillii. Next base: position 59,053 of record NW_020956438.1, read on the forward strand.
TGTTAACTCCCTTCCTCAGTAATTTTTAAGCATAGAATCTAGAAATTACATATTTTTGCCACCATGTCAGTTTTGTAAGAGGTCATTTGCCTACTCTCAGCAATAAGCAGAGAAGCAGACTCTTTTCTCTGTGATAGAAAAAATCATGAGGTTTCCATCTGTCACCTTCATCAAGGGCTCCTCTTCTGTAATGTGTAGGTTTTTTTACAGAAAATGTATTACTGAGCTCTCACTAAGCATCATGTGTCTGCAGAAACACAGGTACATAAATTTTGCTTATAGCTGCTATGATGAGTTCCATGAGGTATCACAACCAGTCACACCATCTTTTTTCCACATCAGACTTGCAAGACAAAATTCTAAGGTTGCAACGTCATGGCAAACAGATGCCTGGAAGATAAGTTTTACTTACATTTTCCAAAGTCAGCGTCACAAAATGCTGCCATTAATTATCTATCTAAGAATTCTAATGTTATTTCTCCTTTTTTTTCCTGGCTGTAATGCATGCACTTGATGTCTTGTAGATTGTTTTAACCCTTAAGTTAAGACAGGGCTTTATTTAACTGCTGATTTAATGATTTGCCTTGGGTTTTGTTTATTTTTTGTTTGTTTGCTTGTAGAACACAGCTCTAGATAAAGAGAGTCAGATTTTCTGCAGCAAGCGCTGTCAGGACTCTGGTAGAGCTGGAATGGAGAAAATTTCTGCAATTGCTGCTGCAGCTGATGATCCTCGTGTGGCTGGGTCCGAGACCCTCTTCCCTGCTGCTTCTGAGCCACTCCGATCCCCCGCGCTGCCTGCCTCAGGATCTCCTGAGCTTGCTGGGGATCAGCCTGGTGCGTAAGGACTGACGAAAACAAATCCAACTGAAGCTCCCCACACTCTGGCTACAGTTTCTCCTCATTTCCCATGACTGTTTTTAGTTTGTGTGCTCCTCTCGTGGCGAGCCCCTGCCAGGCTCTGATCTTCTTTCTCATAGTGGGTGAGTGAACGTGCGCTTTGAGTGCTCTTTGCCCTTGTCTTCAGAGCAGCGGTAGGGGAAAGACTCTGGCAAATGTTAGATGATTTTAAAGTTATCTGTGTTAGTAATTAACTCCATTTCACACAGCCTTGGGCTCTAAATAGACTAACTTATGGTGTAGCTAACCATATTTTTATATGAGCAGTGAGATGATGAACAGTGACCGGGCCTCCCCTCTACAAGCACGCCCCGTTCTGTTCTTCTCATGAGAATTGTCAGAAAAGTGGGAGAGGAAGACAAGGGATGAAAACTTCTATTTGCCTTCTATTCCAATGCCTCTATTTTTAGCCAAGTTTCTACTAAACTTGAAGAGGCAAATTTTCATGAAAGATTTTTTAGTGGACTAACTGTAAAATATCACGAGACAAACACTGGAGATAGAGAGGGAAGGATGGTTGTTTTCCATCAAGTTTGTTATCTAACTTGCAGGCAGGGTAGTGTTTAGATAATATAAATTTATTGGGATGTAAACATCAGCACTGGACATTTATTTGTAATGAAGACTGGAGTGAAGGAAGCCTTTTTGTTTTAGCCATTTTCTGTCTTAACTGCAAGCGTCCCATCCACACCTTTCTCCAGGGTCAGACTACCTATTAGGTAAAATAAAATTACTTTGGACCTGTGAAGGGAAAGCCTGCTGCATGTGATCCAAGCTACAATGAACCGGGCAGCTCCCAGTACTGGGATGAGCTGATAGAGGAGCTGCCATCAACAGCCATCAAAGGTTGTCAGTGCTATCCCCCTGTTCACCTGGTGCAGGCACTGGAAACAAGGATTGGGGAGCAGCTATCCTGAATCTGCAGTCACAAAAATAGACGAGGTTTTATCTTTACCATAATGCTTAGTTTAATCTAGTATGTATTCAGCTTAATTCTTTTCCTTTGCTCGTTCTTATGAATTGGTCATAGTTCATTTTCTCTCTCTTAGCTATACTTTCTACTAGAATTGTAAAAGAAAGACCTGCAATAAACTTTCTTCATTAAAAAAAAAAACAAAACATAAAAAGTCATTCAATTCTTTGAGTTATTTTGTCAGTGAAACTGATGTCTTATTCCTTCCAGGGAGATGGGATTAGATACCTACCAAAAACATTTCATGGAATTAATTTGAGGGATTCCCATAACCTTTTAAAGTTCATTGACTCCTGTGGAAGACTTGGGAACACATGATTAAACAGGATGGTTTTACCTTTTGAAGAGACATTTAAAGATCAGAAAGTGTCAACTGTGAACTCAAGGTCATGGTAGCTGAAAGGTGTACAGCGAGAAGAATGGTAGTAAAGGCATGGAAACAGATTACATGTCTTAAACTATGATCAAAACGTTGGGTAGAAGCAGTTATATAGAATTAACTTTGTTGTGGGTTCAGTAGAGTAAGTTTTAAGATACTGGGAGAGTATGGGAATAGCCTTTATATAAAATTATATACATTTATAATTTGAAACAGTGCAAAAATATGAAGATAGCACTCTACCCTTACTCAGAACAGAAATCAGTCTCAGATTAAGCTCAATAAAGGATGTGTGATTTCAGGTGGAGTGCATTAACCAGCCACTACAGCAAGGACAGGGAGCTCCCACCAGCGCTGAACTGGGAGATTAGTAGATAGGGAGCATCAAAAAAGTGTTGAATGCTGGGTTGAGTTCTGTTTTTCCTAAGAGGATTGATAGTCAGGTGTGCAAGACCTAGATACTTACTTTATGAGGCAAAGACTCTCATGGATTAGCAGAGATACCCAAAGTGTTACGCAAAACCTCATGCATATATAAAAGAGAGGATGATAATTTGCCTGGTCAACAGCTGCCAGTTCTAAACTGTTCCTTTGTCTAATGAAAGAAGAGAGTGAAGACATAAATATCCTGAAATTGTGTCCCTGAGTTCATGACTGATCAACATCTAAACATTTCTTAGACAAGTATTTTGATTCGCAGAGCAGAGGCAGGTGTGAGACTGTGCCAGAAGGCCTATTTAAAGATAGCGATGACAGCTGAAAAAGATGATCATAAAACCAACATAATCGGATAAAAACATGGGATAGGTGGGAAAGTTCTCAACGACCTTAGGAAAGTAGTACCACTACTCCATGCCTTAAAATAGTTCCACTTATTTATGTTCCTTCTGTGTATAGTTGCAGGGCTCAGGGCATCACAGTTCAACATTAAACTAAATATGTATTGACACTAAAACACTTTAAGAAGGCTCATAAGTAGTACCTTTGGTTTGTTACCTACTGCACTTTCATTTAATCCGTCTCATTGCAGAACCACCACGTGCTGGAAGAAGGTAAAAATAGCATAGTTCTGGTCTACAATTTCTTTTCTGTTATAAAGGGAAAGAAACAACTATAGAAACAAAATGATCCAGGACAGTCACCTTTTTTTGTTTCATAAAAGTAGCTGAAATTCATGGACCATTTTGATATTGATCAAATGCCAGTTTCTACAAACACTCCACAGTGACAGCACCACTGCCACCATGCCTGCATTTAAAAAAAATTAATTATTAAAAAAAAGTATTTTAAAACATCCCAGTCGTTTCAGGTAATAGCATAATAGCACAGTGGAGCCATTCCTGCTGTTTTTCATCTGAAGTCCCAAAACTGAATCCTCTCCTGCACAACACTATGTTCACTGATATTCCCTGATGATGTTTTATGATGATGTTACTTTCATTAAGTACTGCCTCATGCTTTGCAGCTGTTTGTTAAAAATATTTACACAGGTCCATAAATCTTACCTTGGACTACTCTAGTAAGCAAAGATCTCTTTGCTTCAGATGCACACATAGTTTACCCCATCTAAACTGAGTAACTGAGGAAAAAGAAGGTAGGAGGAAGTAGAGACTAAAAGTAACAGATTGCAGGGTGATTTTTTCCTAAATTAAATAGTTATCTTATATTGATAACTTTTTTAATATTTCCTAAATTAAACAGCTATATATTTTTAAAAATACATAAATCAATTATATATGTAAGATACCAGGATGTAATATTAACCTACTTCTCTACTCTGAATTTTCCCTTTTCTGTCCTCCTGCCTTTTTTTTCCCCTTTTTAAATAAACCAAACCAAAACATAGGCTTATCTACTCTACTAGTGTGAAGCTTGTTGTTTGAGCTGGGGAAGTTCAGTCCTGTAATTTCAGGAAGTGAATCTGCTAAGACCTCACTGACCTCTCTCAGAAACAGAGGTTCACAGTTCAGATAGGTGGTGGCAAGACCAACAATGGCCACTTCTGCAACATCTGATGCTGCTTTTCTTCTCTGTCCTTCAAAATCACACTAAATGTATATGAAAGAGGTTGCCAAAGATATATGATAAAAGCAACCAGGCATCCTTCAGCAGGTTCTTGGAGCATCCTAGTGATTCTTGGAGCTTGGAGACACTCTAGCACCCTGCTGTACATCCAGGACATCAGAAGCAAGATCCAACCATGTGATTTCCAATGTTTGGCCTTTATGAGAAGGCTCTCGGTTTCCTAATCTATTTGGAATAAAAAAACTGTTTGCTAGGAAGCAGTCAAGTGTTACACCACTGCCTCTGTGCTCACCAAAAAGGGGTTCAGATTCCTATTCACAGAAAATATTTTGGTCATCATTAACTGTATTAGTTTACTGAAGATCTTAGCTTGGTTCCACATAAAATTAAACTATTTTGGATTTCATGTAATGTTGTATCATGTGGTAAATTCAAGTGAGTGACTCAAGTGCTACACAAACATTCTAACCCAGTATGGGAAAGGTCTCACTGGTTTAGAGCAGCACCCTCAGAACAGCCTGTCTCTGGGTTTATTTAATGAGGATAAAACCAGTTTCTCAAGAACAATATAGACATCTTTACTCCTTTAGAATTATTTTTGGGTGAAAGAGAAAGCAAAAGAGAGATGACATACCACAAACATTTAAATCTCCATGAATATGGAATTTAGGACATAAAATGAAAAAGCTACAATCTGGACAGTCACCATATCTAGGCCATTCTTATTCAATATATCTAACAGCTACAATAAAATTATTTTCCAATTACCTTGGTATCAGATTAGCTCTTCTGGACAGTTGATGTGCTGACTGCTAAACCAGCAGAGCAGGAATTTTATCAGGGATAATAAACCCCCACCCTGACCACCCCATCACCTCTTGCCAGATCCTACAATGTTTCCATCAGAAATTTTTCACAAAACAGAAGGTGTTTCAAGCTACTTCTGCCAAGTACTCCTCCACAAATCAAACGTGCAGCACTGCTGCTGACCACTCTGACTCTCAGCAGCAGCAAACATTACTTTCCAGAGCACCTCCCATAAAATCCAGCTGACAGCAGGTCACTGAACTTAGCAGAACAGAAGAAAGTCTGGACTGTCACATAAACAAATGCTCCCTCTGCATCTGAAGAGAAGAGTCAGTCCCTCTTTTCAGGAATATTCTGCAAGTAACAGCCAAATGAGGCCCAGCTGCAGGTTAATGCCTGGCACCTGCTGATTAAACATTTTTTAGGCAATCCATGTGACACAGGTGTTTCCCTGCACAGACTAATACCTGAATAGTTGAAAATTTAACCCTGCTTTGCCATCTCATCCCAGTGTGATGTGGACTAGTGCAGCCAAAGCTGATATCCCAAGTGCACGCCTGGATCCCCAGAGTGGAGCCTGAGGTATGTGGGTTTATCTGTGGAAGGAGGGGCATGTCCTACTCACCAAAGCAGTCCAGAACGAGGGTGTCCTCACATACCTCCTCCAGAGAGGGTGAAGATGTCCTTTCCCACAGAAGGGCTGCAGGATACTCCATGTGCAGGACACGAGGCTGCACCAGCTGCTGCTTCCCCAAGGAGTGTTCATGCCATCACACTGGCTGGATGTAACTCAGGACAGCACACACAGGTACAACTGTGCTTTCGGTTTGGGAAAGCAGCAAATGATCAAACAGGGCCATTTCTGAAACAAGCAATCTACCAAACCAGTGCCCTACGAAATATTTTGTCTCTTAAGATCAGAAACTATTATTTCTATCAATAATAAAGCATTTCCTAAGTCAGCCAGAGATCAGAAAGAGAAGATACTCAGGATTTCCATTTGGCAAAAACACCTTTGCTTGTTTGGTTTTTCCCATCCACCCCGCAGCCTAGGAAATCCACCCCTGGCTTGAGACAAACGCAAGTTGCACTTCAAAAGCATACCAGTTACCCCTCAAATGCTTCTGATACGAGGCTATGAATGTTGTTGAACTGAAGGAACTGTGAAGTACAAGTTTTGCACAGCAAATGGCATTGCTTGGTACACTGGGCACTTACATTTTTGTTTTGTGTAGCAAAATGTGATGCGATTAGGCAAAGATTGTAGTAACTGATACCACCTGCTAGCACCATAACCACCTGGGTATGAAAATGTACCAAGCAATGAAAAGATCAGCATTTCATAAGCAACAAGAGTACATTAAATGCATTAGCCATGACACTTCTTTCCTCTGTTGGGAATATACTGTGGAATCACAAAAACCCAGTACTGCACTGAAGCCCTCAATTACAAATGTAATTTTATTTAATTTCTTCACTCAAACTGTATTTTCTCATTCCAAATCTTTACTGAAAGAAATAGTAATTAAATGCTTAGAAAAACCAGGAACTGCTCTAGTAGGCAGCAAGAGAAATGTATGTATCAATACAATATGGAATGTAAATTTCAACTCATATAGATCACAACATACAAAGAAGATTTTTATGCAATACAGACTTACAAAACAATAACAGTTCTTTTCACAAATATTTTCACAGAGTTCTGCACAGCAATCTTGTAGAAAAGTAGATTTGTGCAACACCAAAATAACTTATTGTTCCTTAGTATAAATTATTTTTTGTTTTCCTAAAAGAAAGAGGTAATTTAATATGACTGGGCAGGATCTGGCTGGATTTGGTGGTAACAAAACATGAAAGACATCGTTGCTATACGCAGAAAAGGAACATGGCATGTGCTACAGTATTCCAGGGGCGAATTCTGAGGGGGGAAAAAAGAAAGAAAGTCGCCTGCAAGTCTGGTACTTCTGCTGCTGTATGGGGGCCGTGCTCCAGCAAGCAGCCACTGCCTCGGCGTGTTTACGGTCCACCAGCAGAGGTGTGCTTTGGAATTTGCACCTCACCTACTAAAAAATACCTCCCTCTTTCAGTTTCTACTTTAAAGTCTTCAAAACAGCCTTTCTGATTTTGAGGAACAATCCACATTTTGGTGTGCTTTGAAAGAGATGCCAGATAGCAACTAAAGGGATTCACACACAAACTCCATTCCCGATTTCTCTCTCTTAAATGCACAAAACATACAACTAAAAAAAGAACTAATTGCCTAGGCCTAGAAACATGCTTGAATTGTAACATTTATGGAAATGATTTGCAAAGTTTAAAATTACATTAACCATAATTTAAATATTACCCCTCGATTCCTAGAAACTTCAGTGCTGATGTAGTACAATCATTTGGAAAAGTACGAGACAAAGTGTGGTACAGGTAGAACAGATTAAAATTCCCCAAATATCATAATTAATTTCCATTATGTTAAAATCATATATTCCTCAAAGTTATAGATAAAGCTTCAGATGGAAAATCTGTTTCTTCATAATATAACTAGAATGTGAGTTTTAACCATCTTTAGGTTTTGTTTACATACAGGGATCAAAATAGACTTCTCATTGTGACTAAAAATATAGATTTTTAACTACAGAACCCAGCAGCTGTTTTTCTGCTTCTTTGCCCTTCCCCCAAAAAAGTCAAGCGAGGTCTACAAAAATAGCAATTAACTTTAAAAAATAGGTTGCTTCTTCCAGCAAATTTAAGTTACATTCAGATGTAATATAACTATTTATAAGGAACCGTGTGGCTCGAGGCCGAGAGAGGCATGCTGTGTTCAGTTCCCTTCTGGCACAGCTGCCCATGTCAGTGCTCATGTCGGTCGCTGTGAGGATCAGTATCTGGTTTGATACTCGTGGTGCCAACGATTGAAGTCATTGTAGAAAACCACGATGCTCCCGGAGGCCATGCCAGTCATTATGCACCTGAGGAAAGCACAGGAGCACACTGGTTAGTGAACCACCTCACGTTCAGGTATCCAACTCACAAACCTGAGGATTTACATCAGTATAGGCCCAAGAACACTGAGGACATGACCAATTTCCAGTGAAGACAGCTGGAGCTGGAAGTGCTCCACAGATCAGAAAAGTCAGGCTTTAGGGGCTCCCATCCTGGGCTTCCAGGAACTTCAGAAGGCTGGAATTGAAAAAGACTGCCACCTGCAGTCTGGCATCCTGGCCTGCATCAAGAACAGTGTGGCCAGCAGGAGCAGGGAAGTGATCCTTCCCCTGTACTCTGCGTTGGTGAGGCCACACCTTGAGTATTGTGTTCAGCTCTGGGCCCCTCAGTTCAGGAAGGATATTGAGGTGCTGGAGCGGGTCCAGAGAAGAGCAACGAGGCTGGTGAAGGGACTTGAGCACAAGTCCTATGAGGAGAG
>NW_020956438.1:68212-86219 GCF_003031625.1 Empidonax traillii
CAACAGGACAAGGGGACATGGGCTCAAGCTCTGCCAGGGGAGGTTTAGGTTAGATGTTAGGAAGAAATTCTTTACAGAGAGGGTAATCAGGCATTGGAACAGCCTACCCAGAGAGGTGGTGGATTCACCATCCCTGGAGGTTTTCAAGCAGAGATTGGATGTGGCCCTTAGTGCCATGATATAGTAATTGGAGTTGGATCAGGGGTTGGACTTGATGATCTTGGAGGTCTTTTCCAACCCAATCTATTCTATGATTCTATGATTCTATGATTCTGCAGCACCTCTGGCAGGTTTGTGGATCACAAAGTGTACAAAACAACATGCAACAGTTTTTGTGGTTGGCCTGAAGCTATAGCTGAGAGTTAGACAACAGAACTGTTCACCAGCATCACTGTCCTATAAGGCCACTTCAGATTTGCCAGGATTATTTCTTGGCTGGCTTGGTTTGGTGTTTAGGGGTACCGGAGTGGGATGAAGCCCTGCTGGAGCAGCAAAGTGAAGGAAAGCTGGAAGTGTTCATTTCAGTTTCAGCTCCCTCAAGTGAAGCCCATCGACATGAAGGAACTGGATGTGGGCACAGGCCTTGAGTTGGAAATATGACAGTTGGGTTTCATTTCATTTCATTTCATTTCAAGAGCACTATTTTGATTCTTTTTCTATTAGGTTAAAATGTCTTTTTACACACTCTCAAACACATACCAAATAAATAATGCTGAGTAATTACCTACAATTATGTGGTAAAATACTCTGAGTAGGTCTCTTCTGAGTGTCATTGTCTTCATACCCAAAGTGAATAGGTTCCCAACTTGATCTCATTGATAAATTTATATATTTCCATGTTAAATTTCAGTTTATTAATGTGCCATTAATTACAGTTTAAAGATTCTCTAATTTAAAAAATTCAGTATAGATTTCAGTAAGTGGAAGGTTAAGAGCCTCAGCAATATGCTTTGCTGCACAATGCAGGCATTCCTAAGGGATTTAGGAGCCAAATCTGCTTGAAAAGTACACCAGAGCACCACTAAGTAAATACACCAAAGCAAATGCGATGGTAAACATTCATCTTATAAACAAACAGTATTTTTGTGATAAAAACACAGAAGCACTTTTAAGTACAGACGTATTGGAAAGTGTGATGTAAAACTGCAGCGAAAATACTCACTAGTCGCCTTCAGTAGAAGGAGTCTTCAAAAGGTTAATGATGTATGTAGACAAAATACCTTCTCTAGAAATAAGAATTACTATTTGCTTTAGCAAATACATGGATGGGGGGAGGGATCTTGGTGAGCAACTATTCTAACTGCTCTATTTTTAACATAAAGGTCTGGAATTAGGAACGTGATTTGTATCATAAGTGAAAGAGGAGAGATGAAAGCACACGTGACCTTCTACCTCCATGTGACCCACACTCTACATTGGCCCAGGCCAATAACTCAACCTATCTTGAAAGTCTGCCAAATAAGGTTTCTCGGATCTCTCTCTTCATTCCCCCAAGAGCTAAAATTCTGAAAAATATTATCTGCTCTAAATATGACATGTTAGGAAAAAAAAACTTACTCAAGCACAGAATTCTCAAGATAATCACCCGGATCTGTGATCCACAGAAAATCAAAACCAGAAGAAAAACAGAAATGCAATTTAATTGTAAGTATTTATTATTCTCTGAAATTCTTGTCCAGACCAGGCTTTGCTCTCACCTTTGGTCATATGACAGGGCCATGGATCGGATTCCAGCATCACACCCCGGGTAAGCAAAAAGCTGCTTGAGGTCCCACATCTGCCACACCATGACAACTCCATTGTCTCCACCTGTAAGCAGATACTGTCCATCTCGACTCAGCTGAATTGCCTAAGGGGAAACCACATGGATATTTGTCAGATGAATATGTGTTGCTCTAACTCCACCACTTTTACTTTCAATAAAAAGGCTTCATATTGACAGCTGAACGTCCAAGGAGACTTCATATCAATACAAGCTTTTGGGAAGGAACATTATTGTTATGTTATTTTACCTGGCAGTTATTTGCCCAGTTATTATGCACAAATCTCTTTAATATATTAGATGTCACTAGTTGAGTTTTACCTGACCTGTGATTTATTCCATATTCCAAAGATCTAATATCAGGTCAGCTAAAGAAATTTACTCTTCTAATTAGCTAGATTTACAAGACCCAGCAGCACTGGCATTCCCCCAAGGGTCTTAATACTATCCTAGCAGAAGCTGACTGCTGAAGAGAACTGAAATGATATACAAATGACTAGAATTAATTTAGACCAGCATTTTTAGATTCCTGCTCTGGATTAATAAAATAGTGATCCACCTCTCTTAACAGAGGTGGTGTTTATTTTCATCATCCATCCTGAAACTGCCTATGACAAATTCAATGGCTTATACCCTGATTTTGTATGCATCATGGGGACTGATGGCAAATCTAAACTTGAAATCTTTATTTGGGATCCAGGTCATGGAGAAAGATGGGGTATCTTTGGGTTTCAGAGTGAAGATTTCTTGAAACAGAAGTCTTCAATCTATTTGGGTATTTCTTGTGTGCTGTTGGAAAAATCACGATACATAAAACCAAATTTGGGTAGCCTTTCAACAAAATACAGACTCTTCACACCACGACTTATTCATGATAAATTTCACCTCCCTCACCCAACTTTTCAATAGAATGACATAAGAATTGAGGAGATTCAGAGCAATGGCTTTTAAATTCCAAACACACGTGTTCTACAAACAGATTGATCCACTTTAACTAAAACATTGTCACTGGAAGGCAAGGAAATTGCCTCAAGATGATAGTGTACAAGCAAAATTCCAGCTCAAAGATTTAAATTTAGGAAATAGTAGAAAGAACTGAAGATAGGGTCTTGCAAACATCTCCCTCTGCTGAAGTCTGCAAGTATTTTGGCACTTGCAGTCTCTGCTTCTACAGTTTTGCCATATGCAAAAACTTGCTACGTACTGTAATTTTAAATTCCTCAGGAAAATGAAGTTTTGGGGTTTTTTTTTTAACATACAGAATTTATAGTGCCTGCCCCACAAAAAATGGGAGAAACTAAAACATAAAGACGTTACGTTCATGCAACATTGAAGTGTTTATACAAACTGCTGACAAGCCTAGAAACCAAAATATACAGTGTGTGTAAGATACTGCTCCATGAACGGCAATAACTGAAGTCAGACATATTGCACATCTGTATTTTTGTATTGCTGTACTCTATTACTATGATGCCAAATACATTCTTTAGGAATTATATGATGTGCGACACTTAGATTAAGATAGAGTTTCTATATTATGTTATAAATTTTGAGTGTTTACTGCAACAACTCCCAAGTAATCAGAATGAATCACACTGCTAGAATTTTATTTCACACAGTAACTTTAAAAAGAATGTAATTGAAATACAAACATGTACTGTAAACAAAATATAATGCTGCACAAAAAAAAAAAAAGATAAAACTATTCCAGCTGTGTTTTGAATTAAGATGACAAGACATACATGTTAATTTAGACACAATAAAGCATATTTTTCCAACCATATCTAAGTATGAAAAACTGAATACTAACCAAGGTTAGAGTTGAGTATGCTGAGCTCAAGCTTTCCCCCCCAAAAAAACACGAATGTTCCAGCCATAAATAGATTCTGTGATTGTTTCTATCAGCCTACAAAAAGATGGTAAGCACCTCCCAGGGCACAGACTCAAGGAGCCTGAAAACACTGATTTAGAGGCCATTTTGGAAAGTAGAGTAACTCAGTAAGAAAGGCACAGAAAACAAACTGACATGACTGTGAAAATTATCTAGAACTTGCATGCGCTGAGTAGATGATCACGAGATCTAACATACCACATATAATTATGAAAGAGATTATTCATTAGAGGCAAAAATCAATATGGGGTGGTTTTCTTCTCTATAGCAATGGCAGTCTCCTAAGGGTATTTTCAAATTGCAATGAAGACCGTGACAAATAATTATTTGCTACACTTATAAAATTCAGCTGATGAAAATCCATTAACCTTATGGTCATGGTTCACTTGAATTTTATACTTGAGGCTTTTACTGAAGAAATGCTATATTAAAAGGCAAATTAAAGCCATTAATCTTTTAACTCTTCCACTACCTGCAAGATGCAATGGGGTTTGTGATCTTTTGATTACATAAAGTATAGGCTTTGAACCCTAACTAATACCTATGCAATTTTACTAAGTCATTGGCTTGTCAAGAAGACAAGATGTTGATTTATTTATTTTTATTGTCTATTAATAAATTTCTCAGCCACTTGCTTACATATATATATATATATATATATATATATATATATATATATATATGAAGGAAGGAAGGAATGAATGAATGGAAGAAAAAGGTCACCCTGTCAACATTTCAGTTTCATGATATGCCCTCCAAGATTTAACAAACGAAAGGATGCTTTTACTCCCAAGTACTCCAACTGGTATAGAAGATGACATGAATCAATTTTACTGTTCTGCTTTTCCCCAGTGTAGTTTATCTACAATTCTGCTAGCTGTGAAACTGGAACAACTCTGCAACTAATCTTTCTCACAACACGAGCTTCAGACTCTCAAATAATCCCCAAAGCGCACAATTTCAGCAATGTTCTAAAAGCTGCATTTCTGACTTGTATTTCCTCGGAAAGTCTGAAAACTTTGCACAAATCCCTTTTAACGTTTCAGGGTTTTGAAAGGCAGTGCTTTGTAAAAAGGCAGAGCTGACACTGTGACAGCCCTGGCTTACAGCAGCAGGAGTCTTGTGGGCACTTCCACATTTCAAAACAGACTCATGAAAGGAAAATAAATTGGTTCCTCTGGGTGAAACAGCATACAGTCTTTGCTTAGGGTAAAATAACTTTGCTTCTCAGAACAAGCAGACTATTTAGAGTTAAGTTATTCATTAAGATATCTAAACACTGCACGGTAGATGTACTGCGATATGCCTAAGCTCCGCTGAGCAATACAGTATTTAAAACAAAAACAGGTGGAAGGCATTGATTAGACCCTGAATTTCCCCAGAGTGTCTGAAATTCTTCTAGCAGTTTTCTAGCCCAAGAACACAAGAAAGAAAATCACAATGTTGACCCAAACGTCACTATTGAAAACTGCTAGTTTTGCTAATAACGTTCTGAAATAGTGTAGTGGCCCATAATGACTGAGGGAAACAGAAACGATGAATGTTACATTACAGATTCAACACTTGTGACCTTTTCCTTCCCTTTGCCATCCTCCTCAAGCAAAAGCCAAGGAAAAGTGTTTGTCAGCACAGCCCATGGGTAGGTGCTATTCATTTTAAATGCCCCACTTTAATCATGCAGTTGCCACTCGCCTTCTAAGATGATATAGTGCAGAAGCACTGGGAAAGACGCTGTAGGTTGTTTAAGCGTAAAGCTCAGCTGGGACCACTGGGAGAGAAGGAAAACAAAACAAAACAAAATAAAACCCAAACCCCTGTACAAACGTAATTCTGGCCCACAGAGAGCAGAACTTCCATTGCCTCTAGCAACATTCCTTAAAGCTGTGGGTACTGACTGAAACACTACAGAAATTGTTTTAGCCGGCAAGGGATTTCTAGATATTTTACAGATTTGCTGGCCTAGCTGACAACATAATCACAACTGAAAGTGACAGATTATCAACATTATTAATGTAAAAAGAGGAAACACTGTGATATGTTCTTGCTTTACGGAAAGAACCGGGATGAAGGGTAGGCTGAAAATCTCAAAAGCATTTGCACAAGGACAGCCAAAGGTACAGTTTCAGAGAATTGATGCAAAAATCTACATTAATTAGGAAAAATGTCTTGGGACAGAAGTATACACATTCCTACTTCATTTCCCCAGCCTCAAACCCGCACTCGAGGCTGCCACAGCATGCAACGATGGAATGCCCTCTCACCCCTGCAGACTGCACTCTCACTATGGAAAAGAGACCTAGCAGAGAGTTATTTCTGCATATTCCACCATCAGCATATATGACATTTTGAAAACATAGGAATACTGGATTAACAGAGTATAACAGAGTTTTAGAAGGTTTTAAATGGAGTATACTGAACCACACTGGAAACTTCAGCGCTGAAAAAGCATTCACTGTTCCATGTAAATTATAAAATGGCAGTAATGAAGATCAAAATTCTTTCAAATACATTGACACATTCTTCCATCTTAAGCATTAGTATGGATACAGTCAAGAAAAGGACTGGTGCAAATTTAAAAATGCTCAATTTTGCACAACAGCTGAAAGAATGTCAATAATTCTGTAAACACAAGGGCAAAGAGGCATTTTCTACCTGAAACGTGTAATCCAAATAAAGGAAAAGCTTCTGCGAGTTTTCACCTGAAGAGAACACTGGAAATCCCAGAAGCTTGGTTCCTGGGATCTTCCATCACATTATGAAAGTCAGCTTCGAGGTGCTTGGAACAACAAAAGTCTCCTCTTGCTGACATTAAATATTTAAACAGCTTTTATGCAGGAAACACTTTACTGTGAGGATGACTGAGCACTGGCTTGGTTGCCCAAAGAGGCTGTAGAATCTCCAACCCTGGAGATACTCAAAAGCCATCTGGACATGGTCCTGGGCAACTGGCCCGTGATGGCCCTGCTTGAGGAGGAGGGCTGGAGGATATATCTTCAGGAGGTCCCTTCCAACTTCAACTTTTCTGTGATTCTGTGCCTCTCAGACCACGACTACTGGCATAGAGACTGTAACTTAACCTCAGGAAGCCTGAATGCTGACCCAGAAATGTGATCTTGTTTCATGCCTCTGCTGCATTCTGCCACTTTCTAGCAGATTTGGCAATACTTGTTCATTCTTTTTCTTCCTTTTCCTTTATTTCTCATTCAAGAAAAAAGTAGGAATATTTTTAATTCAAGGAAAGTATTCTTTCGACATTTCTGCTTCACTGCAGTATAGCTGGCAGCTTCTGCTCTGCTTCATAGGTATTATTTCATAAAAACTGTCAAGAGAACTGCATTTTGTAGTATAAAATAATTTTCATGAAACCATAAGCTTAAAATGCCTCCTGCATAGCTTTGGACTTGCTCCATGTCTCTTGCAGCTAAAGATGTGGAACTGAGCTGCCTGCCTAGCAAATGCCAAAGGGCTAAAGAGTTGAAATATAGACATATGCCTATACACTTCCTGAAGCTCAGCACAACACATGCTATCTGAACTAAGCTGAGGGAATGTAGCCAGAGGTGCCAGAAAAAGGTAAAGCCGACATCCAAAACAGACTGTCCAATGGCCTCCTGCCTTCAGACTCAAAAGTAAAGACACAGCCCAGCCTCTCCTGGACAGCAATTAGTAATGTTTGTATTCTTCAGTTCAAGGAAATGCCTACACAGTATTCTTTACTTCATGAACAGAGTTATTTTACAATTAAAATTGCAAAAAAACCTCCTAATGCTATTAGGACCACATGGCCCTGGTTAAATTTTTTCAGAATACTGCTATAATAGTCTAGTGCCATATTTATGGTCTGGCTATAGAAAGAGCCTCCACACAGCTCCAACACGGATAGCTTTTCCTGATACTGGCACTGACAGTCCCTAGCACACATTTGAGGACACTCACCCTTATCTTGTCGTCTGTTTCCATGGTGGCTTGCAGTCTCCCGTTCACACTGAACACACAGAAGAGGCCGTTTTCATAATATATGACACAGTGGCCTTCTCTTGAAGCTTGAATAAGTTTTGGTCTCAGGCAGTTTTCAGGACCTTGTAATCTTTCAGGACCTTCTAATGTCCTCAGTAGATCTCCATTCATAGAATGTATGAGACATGGTCCTTCTAATGAGGCAGAATAAAATTCCGGTTATTGATTTACATGCTCATTTAAAGACATCATATATATCAAATAATAAGTAATGACTTCTACTTAAATAATCGCTATTATAATACAGTATAATGGTTTTTACCATGTTTAAATGGATTGCCTATGACTTTAAGGGTGCCAGAGGGTAAGATGAACAGCTTATCCTTTAAAGGCTTTGTATTAAAGTATTTTAGAGCACCTATCAAAACCAGTTAGAGACTTAACAGATTTTCTTGTGTGGATTTTCTTTTAAAATTAGTTGTAGTTAATTTTGAGCGCACAAAATTAAATGTACTAAATCTTAAAATGAGATTTTCAAAACACGAGGACACACAGAGCTAAGTGGAATGAATTTACATATGTAGGTATTCTAAAAGTGTATATTTGCATATTAAGATTTTAATTCATATGTGATCCACTAAATATTTGCTTTTTAATATATTTTGACAAATACCTGAACTGAACATAAGCCACACAAGTTCACATGCATAAAACAAAAACACACAACTCTGACAAAATGTCTCAGTGTTGGTACTTTGGAAATATTAAAGCAGAAAGATATTAATTCCAAAAAATTTATGGTTTAAAAATAACTGCGGACCAGCAAATAAGAAGATTATAAACACTATCCATAGAATCCACACCATTCTTTATAATATGCCTGCCAAAAGCAGGTCTTTGAGAACACAAATGGGGCATATTATAGGCTTTGCAGCCAAGCTCAAAGAGCCTGAACAGAATTACTAGTAGTGTATATACACCCTTCATCAAACAAACAATCCAGCACATTCTCTTTCTCCTGAAACTAATTTTTGCTTCCCTTTTTTTAGAAGTTATCCATAACAAACACACTTCACCATCCTGGCCGTCAAGAGCTGTATCCAACTGTATGCTACATGCAATTACACACTGGGTAAACAAACAGAAATAGCAATCAGTAGGGAAACTGATGTAGTTGCCTCTTCTTATAAATGTCTGACTAATCCTCAGTTTTAGCATGTTTAAAAAGAGGTTTCAAATTCCACATAAGCTAAAAAAAGGTTAGAAATAAAACCACCATAAATTTCATAAATTCTGTTACCTAAGACTCTACTCCTTTTTGCATTAGGATTATAGCTTCATGAACAGAAAGAAGTGACAAGAGATATCTTACCTTTTGAACCACTTATTACCAGGCCAAGCTCAGCACAAATGGCAGCACAGGTGATCTCATAGTCATGTCCTGTCAAAACAGCTCGAGGAGTTGCAAAATCACCTTCAGCAAAAAAACAATAAAAGCAATCCCTGGTTACAATCTATTTCCAAAATCACTGCTTTCAATCACTGAAGCATCTTTGTTTCCTTGCTCTTTGAGTTCATGTTCCTCACAAATCATTTCAATGCTCCCTGTTTGCATAGGGTAGTTCTGCACTATCTGTATAGAGAAGCAGGATTGCACTACGGAGGACTTCAGCCTGCACATTTAGTAGCACACATTAATAGAAAAGTCAGGTGTGTAGTAAAACCAACTAAAGTTGGAGCACATATATTTGTGTAAATACAAGTGTGACTACGACAGGTACGGAGAGAAGACACCTTCAGTGCCCAAAGATGAAGTAAAACATCCAATGACTGATTTTATTTTAACCTAGTAACAGTGCTGAAACATCAGCCTGAAGTCTACTTTTTTGCAAGATGTGGAGCCTGGACCACAGTCACTATGAATTTCCAATGAGTTTGCAAAAAAAAGCACCCAAACCCAACATTAAATTACCACTGCTCCTATTAGACATTTCCCTGCAACAAGAACAAATAAAACAGTATTATTTTTAGATTCTCTTTGTGATACGTATACAAATAGCATAAGAAACAAGAAATTTTACAACTGGCACATTTAAAGAAAAAAAATATAATTCTCCAGGTCAGTGGATACAGAAAGGGTAAGCAAATGCTACAAAGCTCTTTAAATAGTTTTGTAACTTTGCTCACAGGTTACTGACTGCCCTCTTTGAGAGTTCTACCATTTCATGGAAATAAAAATGTTATTTTTGTGTTACCGTATAATTAGCTCATTCATAGCATTCTACAAAGCATTTAAACCCTAATGAATGTGTCTTGGACAATATTATCATGTAGTTTCAAAAAGGTTTAGACGCGTTTTTAAGCAGCAGGGAATAATTTCACTTCACAATAAATGATGATATGTGAGATTCCAACAAGGCAATAAAGCAGTGGTGAAATCAAACTTTTTTTTACTTGATGAGCAGAGGATGGTTTTGCAAAGAGACAGAGTAATAATAGGACCAAGTTAACTCCACTGGTTACGACAATAACATCATTCAAATTACATTTGGGGTTGTAACTTTTCAAAAGATAAACCCAGCATAATGTCATTAGTCTGTCCACGTAGAGCCATAAGAGTGCTGGCAATACTGGTACTGAGTGTTCTTAGAAATTATGGAGCTATATTTAAACTGTAAATACTCAGACTCAGCATGTGTACAGTGAGAGATTTCTCTGGAAAAGAAGTGTCTAGCTTGCACAAATAAAAGCTTAGTTTACTCTCCATATTTTACATTTTTATTCAGACCGTTTACATCACCTCCCAAAATGCCTGTGTAGGTGCCACATTCAAATGGCCTCTTAGTAAAGCTCATAATCTACAGCAAACTCTCAAATCAAGGATTTTGACCTTTCAAAATCAAATTTATTCTGTAGTTACTATTATAATCTATAATTCACATCCACAATACAAAAATCTTGAAAAGTAAACAAATATATTTCTTTTTAGATATAGGCATAGCCACTAAACATATATGTGTGCATAGATATACACACACAGGCATATAAGTTATCAACATTTTAAAACTGAAAACGCTTTAGAGCAGCTTGCTGAATTGTTCCTAATCTCTTAATAAATAATCATTAAAAGCTATTGCTTTTGTTCTGTATAATGTTTGAAAAAGCACACTCAAACCCAGGAAGTATGGCAGACAGTTCCCAAGCACAGGAAAATCTCCCAACAAATTAGAAGCATAAGGGTAGACTTAATGACCTTTAGGTACTTCTCAGGTGGCTGATCCTATGAACAATCACAAACCTTTTAGAGCAAACTTGCTCTATTCAACTTTCCTCACCCAAACATGGGGTAGGCATCTTAGAAGGTTCATAAATGAACACTATCTAGCCAAGTCACAAATTGCACCCCATAACAATCTTCCCATCCAGTAACAATTTAATGTGGCTGATCCAAATCTTTCTCCCTGTTGTCCCCAAGCCATAATAAGAGGAAGCAGCTTTGTGCATTAAAAGGCCTTGCTAGTTTGTTTTCTTTTAAATGAGCTGCCTATGTTAGTAAAATTTTAGAATTTTGGTTTTATTGCTTTATTTTGCTTTCAGAAATTACATTAACACATACTCACATAGACCAGCGAGGAATTAATCTAATTATGCACTACACACTAATGAAATGTTTGAAGTCAGAGAAGTTTTAAATATACAACGTTGCAGTGGAGGTAATCAATGTAAGATGTTGGAGCTAGAAGGACTTATGAGAAGCAATGTCTGAATGAATTATTAGGAGGGGCAGATAAACAAAATCCTCAAAGTAAACTTATTGCTTACAGCAACTACATCATTATAAGCTTCACCTGTGTGAAGCTGTCAGTAACTACACACTTAAAATGTAGGAGATAGGATTCTTAAAACAAGAAGCAGCAACTGAGTATATATATTTATCACAGTTCACAGAAAATAAAATTACTGAAGGAACACTCACGGTCTTTTCAGAACTTGGACTTGACTTCAAACATAAGAGAGTATAAATATACAAGTGGCAGGATCAGTGTTTCATAAATTGTATCAACTGCTAACTGAATTATATTTGTACTAAGGAAACACCTCAATTAAAACAAAAAACCCCAAACCAACCAACCAAAACAAACACAAAAAATCCCACCAAAAAAAAAAAATCCAAATAGTAAGAACTTAGGACTTGAATAGATACTGTAAAAGAGGAGCCTTGTGAAAAGTCAGGCTGACTCCTTTGATAAGCATGTCAAGTATTTAGGGGTTTCCAAGCCTCTGATTTTCCAAATAATGGGGTCAACTTAAAAGCTGGTCATAGAGCAGAACAGATTTCTTTGAAAGCTTTTAAACTGTTATTGCTTCAGAAGATTGTCATGGTTTTCAATAATGCAAAGAGAAAATTTTATTTTGTTGTTGGTTTAAGGGGCACCACTTCAAACTTCTCTAAATTGTTTTAGGGGAACTGACTTGCAGACCTTTTGAAACGCTGGGGAAGTGACTTCAAAGGGAAAAGAGTCTTTGTCCGCTAAGCAGGTTTACGACCACTGATGCAAACCCTAACTAAGGACTGAAAAGAATACTCAGTGAATCTTTATGGAGATCCTTAAGGAAGATGAACAAGTTAAATGAAATTAAAGATAGTTCAAATCCTAGCACTAATAACCAAGACACAATAGTTTTACAGATCTACTTTTCTCAGCAAAGGATATAATATTATCCTTAGCCTATACCATCACTGGGTTGCTCCTTGAAGTTGAATGCTGTAAGATTCTTAATGCCACATTCACATTGCAACAAACGTTGTCAATGATTTATTTAAGTCACAGGAGGTATATGTAAAGTTATTTTCCAGTAATGGGCAGAGTATTTTACCTTTGCAGCAACCACTCAGATTATTTCAAAAGAACTCTCCTACATTCCAATAAATAATTTCTGCAAAGCTGTTTCCCCATAGAAAACAACATAAAATATCACTCTTACTTAAGTGACTAAAGTACATTTTAAATCATGAAATTCAAGCTTCAGAAGATAAAAGAAGAGCACATCATATCGTGTCAGCCTACAGTGATATATCAGGGAAAAAATGTTAGGCGTTTGGAAACTACGTTTAAAAACGAACAGTGGGATTACAGCAAAGTCAAAACTTTCCTCTAGTTTAATGACATCCAGAAGAAGATACGCCTTACTGGATAACAAGAAATTTGTTTGTATTCCTGGGTCTCTCTCTCCTATTCTTTTCCAGCTTCGGTGATGCTACAATACAAAGCAGGATCATGACATTTGAAATCCATTGGTGAATTCCTAAAATGTGCGCTTTCTTTATTTTCAGCGCTAAGCTGTAAGAGCTGAGGCAAATGCAAGAACTCATTTGAAAAAAACATATCTCCCTAGAAAGAAATCAAACTAAGATTGACTGATCAGCTTACTTCACAATTAAATACAAGATACTCCTCCCACTATTTATGAGCAAGATAATATTATGCAACACATTAAAATATAAAATATTTGACTATGCTCCTTTTTACGTTTTATACTGAGAAGACAGTTAATTATGAAAAGTCACAGAGAGCCAAACAGCCATTTTGAAATTACTATTCTATGATTGCAGAGGCTGTGGGACATTTTAAATGGCAAAATAATTATGTGATTTTATGTCAATATAAAATCCAAATTAAATGAACCATCAGTTAATCTATCTTTTCACCTACTTCTTGCAAAAGTAAGTGATTATTTTCTCAGAATAATGCATCAACCAAACAAAATTACACATGTAAGAAAAGTCTACTAAAATTAATTTTTAAATTTTCCCAACTTTGAAGTAGTTTCCTAGGATAAAAAATTGAGGGAAAAAATAAAAGCTTTGAAATAAACCTGAGAAGTACAAATGTACTTACAGAGTATAGGGCATTTGGACAAAAGTGTTTTCAGCAAAATGTAAGTAAGTCTAGAAAACCAATTTGCTACCAGGCTTCTATATTGATTATATAGCAAGTTTCAGAGTTCAATTACATAAAAATGATAACTGTTGAATATTATATAAAGTCTGTGCATTAATATTATTTACAGATCACAAACAGTGAACATTTAAATAACAGCCAACTGATCAGAACCCCACTTCACTGGCACAGAAAGTTATCTCCTGAACTGAGATCTCACTCAAGTGATACCATACAATATTATTGAAGTATTCTTAAAACTTCAGTTTGAATAATCTTTCCTTTGTAAATATGCATTTTATGTAACAATGCAATATTTTCATATTGTATAGGAACTTCATTGTTGTCTGGTTCTTCACATGACACTCCATCAGCATTTCTTCTTAATTCCTTCAAACTACACCCCATCTGTTCAGACTTACTTTACCCCAAAAAGTACAACCTTATGCCTAGATGCAAGTTTTGGTTTTGCAAAAAAACACGTCAACTGTATCTTTTCTGAAAAAGGAATATCTGTGAAAAATGTATCAGTCTATCCTGGAGCAAAATCAAAACAAGTAAAACACAGGAAATGCTGTAATGCTGATATGTTTGTTCAGTAAGGAAAAAATATGTTAGATTTATCCTGTAGAATTTGTTTCAGCAAATATAACACAGAGAGGTTTAATGTGCTTCCCACAGTCACACTGTACAACAAGTGACTAACATTTATTCAGCACTAATAAAAGATTTTACGTTGTGTCACGAAAAGAGGTTCATTATGTTCCCAAAACAAACACAATAAAGAAAAAGATATGACAGGCCTTCATGACTAGCATATTACAATTCAGATTTCAAAAGTCAATAATCCCCAGTCTCTTAATTCCTACACCATGTGCAATGCAAAGCTTTCTGGAATGAGTTCACTCTTATTGGGGATTCATCTGCTGCAAGTCCTGGAAGTCATTCAGCAGGACTCCTCCCACTGAACACCGGCTTTTTGAAGCCTCCGGAAAGTATCTACAGGTGAATATTCAGGGTCAGTGTACACTAATAATTTAATATTTGCACCATCCCAACTTCATAAACTGTTACTTCAATGTCAGCTTTGAAGTTTTAGAACAGTCAGGTTTTTTTCTGATAATGTTCTAAAACAGGTTTGTGAAAGGGCTTTTTTTGTTTATGCCAAAAAAAAGAATCTATTTTCTTCATATTTCTCTCTTGTGGTTTATAGTTACCATTACCTAGTGAGTTCCAGACAAAAAAAGACAAAAAAAAAATATAGAGAAAAGGAAAAAACTCATCAAGCAATTATTTCAGTCAGAAATAGCAGCTACTGAGGAATAGTTTCAAGATAAAAGTCATCTTACCTCTAGTTCAAACATATATATATATATATATATTTCATGACTCGGGCAGAAAATAATCTGAGATGAGAAGTTTCATATGAGAATTCCATTCAGTTTGGCAGTTTCTGATTATTTTCTCCCATTAAAACACTACATTAAAATAACTTAAAGTCTGTGCTTTAGCTATTTGATTGTTTCTGTAAAGTTAATTTCAGACCAATGCACCAGCAGTACATTGGACTAGATAGATGCTTACCACCATTACTTTTCAATGTAACTGGAAGTACTGATGGCGTACAAGTTCAGAGCATACATAAATTAGCTGTCTTTTTACAAGTAACTCTCTTAAACCAAATATTTTTTCAATGAAGCAGGCCATAATTCTAATCACATACAGCATTCTTGCACTAAGCAGAGTAATGGTTATCTCTGTGATGCTAGTGTTAATAGAATTTAGATCCAGAAACACTTAGAAAATAATTTAGTACTCAAGTCAAGATTATTTTATTGACCAAATAATTTTTACAACATTTACATTGGTAATTTTATTCTAGTCTTTAAATTATTATATCTTCTACATTACTCTGTTCTGTCTTAACATGGTACAGACTTTGAACTATATGGGTATTTTTCTCAGCAACCAAATAAGGTAAATAAATGTGATGCATTAGTAAATCATCCCACAACTATGCATATGGTGCACATGAAGGCTGTGTTCATTTACCATATGAATATAATTCCTTTTACCACATCAACCATTCGTTACAAGTTGTAAATATAGCATTGTTTTTTCCTGGAACTCAAAGGTCTGCATTACATCATGAAGCACTAAATATCCTTATCCTTCTGGGGAATTTCATACATCTTGTTTTAGTAACACCTGAAGCTCGATACTGCCAACAAAGCAGCGTCCAAACTCCTTCTCTGTTTCCAGTCTCAAAATACACTTCCTTCACTTGCATCTGGACTGTGCCTCACAAATGCTATTTGCAATTACTTAGTCTGATTGACAAATCCTGAAACGCAATCTCTCTTAGCCAGTGGAACACACGGATGACGTAGTCGCTGCACTTAACTCCGTAGGACCTACTTTTAGCCAAACCGAGTATTTATTGCACACAAACTTACAAGCTCATCAGGACCAAGTCACTGTGACTATTTAACTGCTTCCCAAACCATCAGTGAAGGCTACTGTAAGCTCTTTTCAATGAAGACCTTGTCCTCATAAGTATCTATGACATGACTTTCTTGGCATTATACAAAATACAAAAACTGTATTTCTTATGGATCATCACTGCAGATTTCCAGATATCCCAGAATTCATCCACCTGTTATACCTCATCTTTTTTCAGTTTGAATATGTGGAGGCTAGAACCATCATTTATATGTGATTTATAGAGTACCTGGAGGACTGAGGCCTCAAACTCTTTGAGGTATTAATGTGTTACAGCTTAAAGAAGAAACAACAGTGACCTTTTGTAGCTGCAGAATTTAAGGTTCTGCTCTAGATTCATGCAGATTGCCCCAGTACTTGCTGCACTGGCTTCAACACTGCCCTTAGAAGATACAGGGAACTGTAGGACCAATTACAGTGTCTCTGTCCACTAAGCTTTCATGAGACTTTCATGACTAACATCAAATAATGCAATAAATGTTAGGTAAAAGAATATTTAGTGGTTGCTACCCCTCTTCAAAAACATGTTACAGGTATTATCTAAGCCTTGCGTATCTTCTCTATGATATAAATTTTACTGAACTTGACTTACAACAGAAATAGAAAATTTTAATAGCGTGCTTGCTAAAGCTCCAGTAAAAAGAAAAAAGTATTCCCATTCCTTTTTATAGTCCCACTTAACAAAACACTCCTGATCTATTTTTGTCTCAGTTCATATGTTGAACTTGAATTCACATTGCCTTTTCTCATTACAATTTTAATAAAAAGGAAGAAAATTATACTAAAGATTAAATACTTTTTTTTTTTTTTTGGTGCACCAAATATGTGGATAGATATTTATTTTGAATATTTTACTAGGCAGTGCTTTGGAACCCCAAATCATCTTCAACTGGATGCCAGCAGATGGTGCTGAAGGACTCTCGCTTTAGATACAACATTTTGCTACTGTCCAGCCATTTTTGAGAAACAAAGAATATTTGTTATATCTGCAGTTAAAAGAAATTAGAATAACACTGAATTATTTACTCGTCTTTTTTTGAATATGAGGAAGGGCTCACACAATAATGTAATGTTTTCAGGGGTAAAAAATAAAAGTGCTATTGAGCACCCAAAGGAGCATGTGCAGACTGTTCTTAAACTCTCAGTGCTGGACTATCATGAAGCAACACTTCTTTTTTTCCAGGCTGACTCCAGTGAACAGCCACTGTCACCTTCATAGCTGCAGTGACTACAAATATATTTTAGTGTTTTGAGGCTCTGCAAATTTTTAGCTATTCTGGTAGACCACCATTTGATATAAAATAACAGTAATAGCAGAATTTCCATTACGAACTAACATGATTACTGATTTATGGACATTTTGAAACTCCTGCTACTTAGCATGAAAAATGCAAAATGGAATGTTAACAGGTAAGCTTTTTACAATTACTTCCCAATTAATTTTTTCAGGAAAAGAAGCTGTTAGGCAAATTACTTCCATTTATTTATTTTTTTTAAATAACCATTAGACTTCTAAACACATATTGATGCCATAAACATTGTTTAGAAATGCGGAACCTTATCTTATCTATTATTATGGGGTTTGAAACCGAAAATAGAAGTCCAGAAACTTGGGAAGCAAGATGTAGGTTGATTCAAGATGAGGACGAGGAAAGAAGGCAAAGAGGGGTTTTTTTTCTGCTGAGTTAACAGCAGACATATGACCTGCCTGAAATCAGTGTGACTGCTCACTGTGTACAGAGGCAAGCGTGTATGCAAATCTTTACAGAATTCAAGTTTACAGGATTAGTGGGTCTGAGTACAAAGAAATTATTGCCCATGACATTATTCTTCAATTAACCAACACAAAGATGCTCATCGGGTACTATCCCTTCTAACAATTAATTATGAAGCACTCACTCATAAAAAGTTTGAATTTTGAAACTGAAAAATATGTGTAGCTGTTGATGAAAT
>NW_020956438.1:86478-97818 GCF_003031625.1 Empidonax traillii
AGTTTACAGGATTAGTGGGTCTGAGTACAAAGAAATTATTGCCCATGACATTATTCTTCAATTAACCAACACAAAGATGCTCATCGGGTACTATCCCTTCTAACAATTAATTATGAAGCACTCACTCATAAAAAGTTTGAATTTTGAAACTGAAAAATATGTGTAGCTGTTGATGAAATATAAATGTTTTATCTTTTGCTATGATTACTAATACAATTAAAACTAATGGTTTCTCTAGTCTCAAACCATAGCTTTAATGTTAATGTCAATTGATAAAAAGTCTTGCAGGTATTCAACATTTACTTAGGAATTCTAGATGTTAAAAAAAAAAATCAGTTTCTTTTAAAAGTAGCTTGGGTAGCAGCAAGACTGTTCTTCAGCAAGACAACTGGTGTATAAATTTCGAATCTTTTGGCAGACTTCATGTTTTAAAATTGAAAAGATTATGCATTTTTAAAATTTACATGTGAGGAAGATATTCTACATGATAGCACAAGTGTTCAATGAATCCTCTCAAATCTCAGTTAAATACAGTAATTGTTGGGGTTTTTTAAGTATGAAGTCACAGTCTTACATTCGCACGTGTCCTGCTACACAGCTACACTACTAAAACCATTTATCTAACACACTTCAGAATACCTGAATATAGTACCCTCTAAAAAATATAGTTATGCAATGAAAGCACCCCCTTAATCCTCGTGATGCAAATGTGATACATACAGAGAGTAACTCTTTCTAGTTTTATGGGCTAATATAAAAGAGGTAATATAATTTGTTTTATTCACATATGTGTGGAAGATCAATGCAATAACTCAGAAGAGATCCCATCAGTAATAGCAGTAGTGATACATTTACACACAGACTCTACATTTCCCCAGCACTGAATACTTTTATTGGTCAAGACTTAATTTCCTTGGGCAAATCAGATTTCTAAATTAAAAATATTTTTTGTTTTTCAAAACATGAAAAGTAAAAATTAATTATGAACACATCTGTAGATATTTTGAAAGCAACAGAACCGTCTCTTCATTTCCTATGAATGAAGAGCAAGAATAGCAGAAAAGTACTTTATTTTTCACTGGATTATGGAAATGCCTACCATTTTTTAAGCACAAACCATTTTATAAGCATAAACAATACTAAGACAATTAAATTCACCAAGGTAAACCTCCCCTCCAAGAAAGTACCTCCAAACAAAATAACTACAGCGAAAAAACCAAAAACCTTGAAGACACAGATTTACATTCGCTAATATTGGCCGCTCCCCAGTCCTGTGGGTGAGGGATCATTAAGGAAGATGGTAGAAAATGGGATATTGCAACTAGAAAGGCATTTGTTGTTAAAGAAATCCAACAAGCATGTGTGTAGCAAGTAATTTGATGACAATTTTTCACATTTCATCAACAGCTAGAGATGACCTTTGAGATACGATTATAACCAATGTAGCAAAACAGATTAAGGAAAAAAAAAACGTGGTGAAAAGAATTTACATGAATGGGAAGATATAAGAATTTTCAATATGCTTTTTGAGGGAGAGATCAAGGACGATAAGAATATTTTTTGAAGCACTTTGGGAAGGCAGGTTTCAATACATGCAGAACATGGTTCTGCAAGATCTCTTGGGAGATTAAGTCTAGAGGAAAACAAAGGAAAAGGTAATAAGGATAAGACTGAAAACTGCTTCAGAGCAGCACAGGGATAAGACAGACAAGAAGACACCAGCTGGCACAACTCAAAGTTCTCCAGTGACTGTAATACAGGAAAGTCAGGTAGAAAGATCAAAATAAATGAGGTTTTTCTGAAACAGTGTAAGCGACAAGATCTGAGCAAGCAGACACAAAAGTAGGAGAGCCACACATAGATGAGTTGCGAGTAACAGGGACATTAGGAATAACAGTCATTCTATAAACAAAAATATGCCAAGTTTTCATGAGAAGTTGTCTGTTATTAAGAGCAAGCAATACCAATAGGTGATGCCACATATTTACTTCAGTAAAAGTCTTCAATATGAAGGCCAACTGCAGTCAGACAGCAAACACAAGCGAAACCAGCAATGAAAACTGTTGTCTCAATCAAAGAATATCTAAATGACAAAAATGTTTGAAATTCAATTGGCCCAATAATAGTGCTCTGAAGATAATGGGAAAATGAAACTACATCATTCCAGAGCTGAAACTATTGTTTTGTGGATACTGGGTGAGGTTCTGCAAGACTAAAAAAAGTCTTCCTGTTTCTTAAGCAACACAAGAGGAAAAGTGAGAGAGTTTTAAGTCTGCATAATCCCAAAAAACAGAAAAAATACTGGCAGAACACTTATATTTCTATATACACACACAATTTCCTAGAAGAAAACAAGGAGATGAGTAACAGCTGATTTGGATTTGTTCTGAACAAATCATGTCAAAGTGATTTTGTTCATGCAATGGCAAAGTAACAAGACGTGTGTTCAGGGAGACATCATATATTTTTACTTTAGGAAGAATGCTAGCACTCTTCCACATGAGCAATTTCTCAAAGAAAATAGGGAAGCAGAGGTTCTGAAGAATGCTCTAATACACTGGAAAGCTATTTTCAGAAAGCTATTCATTGTCAAAATGGTAAATGTATTGATGGGCATTCCTGAACTATGTACTAGCTAATATTTTCTTTAATGATCAATTTGATAGAATAAGATTGCAAAGTATATTTGCAGACGTGAGTTGCTGCAAGTCTGCTGGAGAATTCCAAATAAGTTTGACAAACTGGAGAAACAGTCTAAAAAGAGTACAATTCAGAAAGTTTAAAGACAAGATTCCACAGCTGAACCACAAAGAGAAGGAGAAACAAGTGAGAAGATGGTGGTTCTTCAGAAAACACTGAAATTCATATTGGCTCATACTTTGAAGAATTGACACTGTCATGCTGTTTTGAAACAAACACGGTCTGTAAAATAGGTTGTTTTCTCCTTATTATTGGAAAGGCTTCAGCTGCATTCCTGGGTTTACTTTGAGGAAGACAGTCAACTGAAGAGAGAAATACCAAAAAAAATCAGATGTCTGGAAAAACATGACTTAGGGCGAAAGACAAAGAATTGAGTTATTAAAGTTGGAGGCAAAGAATTGCAGGTCATGGCAATCCAAATAACTGGAAGTTGCTGCAAGAAGGAAATAATCTGTTCTCTACACAAAGAAAAAGCAGATAAAAGATGACAGAATGCAACTGCTGCAAAAACAGAACTGGATACTAGGCTGGAAAAAGTCTGCTAAGGACAGAGCTTCTAAGGCTCCAAAATGTATTTGTCAAAGTTTTTAAGAGAAGATTGGACAAACATCAGTGGAGAATGGTTTTGGTGTAGTTAAGCCTTCTTCGGGAAAAGAGAATAGATCAGGTGACTAAAGCTCCTGCCCGCCCTGCTTCCTATGGTTCTGTGATTACAAAGGAAAATGCAATCCCTCAACCTCCGCAATGTCCAAACACTAGGAGTTGCCACTTGATCTTCAAAGCGAAAGTGGGATCAGAAAGTGATGCACACCATTTGTATGCAAATGAATCCTCTCATCTCTTTTCTCCAGCCATCACACAGTTCCTCCTCCGGCCCCACACTTCTCGCCTCCCCTCCATCTCCACCACATTATGCTGGGGGAGCACAAAACGTGGCCCTCTCCCAGGAACCCCTACACACTCTACCACACACGTCCTGATGCATAATGTCACATCCCCAAGTGGTACCTCGGAGCCTCTAAATATGCAAAAAGCCAACTCTGTGACACAGATCACACATGGGCTTCAAGGAGTACCAAGGGGAGTTACATCCTCTCCCTCCTACCTCCCCCATATCCCCAAAGCAAGCCACATGCCAAGGAGAGGAAAAAAAAAGCCCCTTACGCTGTGCAAAGTGATTTTTACATCTCCACAGTAAATTATGCTAATTAATGTGACCGCAAAACGGCTCAGGGCTATTCTAAAGGATACAACTATTTCAGGTCTGCTGCTCTGTTCTGAATTATTCCAAGGTTTGGTCAGAAATGGTCCACAGAAACATTTCTGCATTGGAAAAGGCCTGTACTCCAAAGTGAAGTGCTGCCATGCTTTTACATTTTCAAAACCAATTAATTTAGAAAGAAAAAAACTCTATACATTTGATCAAAGAGCATGATGAAATATTTTTTGAATGTCAGGTTTTAATTTGAGAAGGAAAAAATGACTGAACCTAAATGTAATCAAGCTGTTTTGTGAAGAATAAAAATAGTTTCCAGCAGATGTGTCCCACACAGAAATTTCATATCTTTGAGATTTAAGTTTGTCAGATTTGTTTTACACTGATCAATACACTATAGAGTTATTAGGGAGAAACTAAATAGACAGTGACACTGCATAGGTGTAATTTCTTTAAGAAATCAGCCTCAAAGTTAAACATTAAAGAATGTAAATAATTAATATTTCAATAACATATTTCTTCTGTTAAATCAAAAATGTAAGGAATTTTTCCATACAGCCCAGTTAGCCAGAAAATTGTCCTTGATAAAGAATATCAAACCAAACACTTATTTATCAAAATGCCATAGCCCACCTGGTTTGTCAGCTTGAGTTAAGTATCATTCCAAAACATGAATATACTCAGCCAGAAATCCAGAATTCAGCGCTTTCTAAGGTGAGGAAATCAGATAAATGAACCTAAATAAAATGTATCTGATGGACTAATGGGTGCCTAATGGTATAGTATTTAGGGTAGATGGGTCATGCTAGCCTGCTGACTGATGCATGTCAGAGGAAACAGGTACTGTGAAAGGAGGAAATCCATGCTCCAGTTGGAAATTATTTTTGTTAAAATTACTCTGGCATCATGATTTGGCAAAGTGCCATTGGATGCACGTTGCTGTAAAGTCGCTTTAAGATGGAAATTAGAGATAATTAAACAGAGAAAAAACAGAAAAGAAGTATCAACCGTGAGAGTATCTAAAATTCCAATGAGTGGTTCTCCTTGAAAGCACAAATAAGCTGATTTTAGAGGCAAAAAATCGTTAAACTTCAAATAAAGAATTACATTAGACCAGTTAGATATCTAAAATCCCACAATGGATGGAAGTTACAGTTGCAGTTACAGGGCTCAAAACCCAACAAGTGTGCTGGTGCTTTCCATTCCTAACAAAATCAGAACTAAGCAGAAACAGCTCTTTTATTCTGTCTTTTAAAAAAAAATTTTGACTGAACAGAGAAGCCTACAGACTGCGATTTCTGGGAAAAATTAAACAACCCAGATTACCATCTCTTTGAAGCAGAAACTGTCTTTTACTATACCCATGTCTAGGCTTATGTATAGTGCCATGAGATTCCAATTCATAACAAAGGCTTCCAGCATGCTATAGCAAAAAAAACCCCTATATAATGGCAACTAGTAAACACAGCAGCCATTGCAAGTCCCTAAAAGTACCAGTTTAATTGAACTGCAGACAAAGAGACTCACCAGGTAGCTACTGTTTGATTTTAAACAGCAGTTAAAATAGCCTAGTATTAACTTTGAAAAGTGCAAAATTTTAATATGTTAGAAATTTGCATTCAAATTATCAATAGATTTTAACAAAATCTACCTATTTGAGTCAGATACTAGGTACAAAATCTCAGCACATGATCTGTTAAGGTCATAAAGGAGCCTCAAGGTCTTGTTCACACAGCAGGCGAGTCTGGGAAATGTGCAACAAGTCCAACTTCTCAGGGCAGGCCTAGGAATCAGCAAAGATGGGCTGCACTCATAGACCTTGAAACCACAGTAAGGAGACAACTATTCATTGCTTCACACCAGTGCAATATTCAGGATTTTATCCTCAAAAGGGCATTTTTGTTCTTCAGGATTTACAAGCTCACTTGACTGTCAAGCTCTTAAGTTCCCTGCACCGACTCTTTGGAGTTTTCAAGTTTACAAGCACTGCAAAAATAGTGCAGAGTTTGCACTT
Organism: Empidonax traillii; assembly: GCF_003031625.1. NCBI lineage: Eukaryota > Metazoa > Chordata > Aves > Passeriformes > Tyrannidae > Empidonax > Empidonax traillii. Next base: position 92,409 of record NW_020956438.1, read on the forward strand.
GCTTTACATTGAGAGATTGCAAAATACATATGAAGGATTCACAGAGATTTTGTTCCTTGACCAAAGCCACATTTATGTAAAGATGCTCATAAAATTCTGCTACCTACTTCCCAGAAAAACTCACAACTCTTGAGCAGGGCTGCTTGGAAGGATAATAGGGATAGTTTGCTCACATCCTCTGCCTTAAGATTCTGCAACTGCATGAACTGAGCTGGACCTTATTCAATTTTTGAATAGTTTTCCCAATCAACATGAAATAATTTGCAAGTTAAATTCAGATATTCATTCCGATATGAATTAGGAGTGCTTCTTCAAAGTAGTTCACAGGATGCAATTGCAGTCAAACCACCTCTGTGTTTCAAATTCAAGTAACTCCAGCTGAGTAACAGATTGAATATGGAACACATAACTTTACCAAATCAATTAACTGGAAGATGTCAGATACTGTTTAAATTATATGAAATTTTATGCCAGCTGTAATTGCAATATATAACAGATCTAACACCACTTCTTGTTCTCCAGATGTCCATTTTGTCTTCTGCAAGCAGCAGGTATGCATTCACTAGTATTTAAACAGGGTCAGAGAAGACCTTGAGTGAATAGCAGAAAACCTAACAAACACTCTTTTAAAGACAGAATATACTGCTTCTCACCCCTCCTATTCAGGGCATTTTATTTTTGGCTGAACATGACCTCTGTTTGGCTATGATATGCCCCTACATTTATGTGTGTAAGCTCTGACAAGCTGTCTTGAAAGCCTCTCACTTCTATGAGAGATCAAATTATTTGGAAATTGCAAGGTGAGTTTGGGTGAGGAGGGGTTAAAACTGAATTAGGCTGCGGCAGCTGACTTATTAGTCTGGTTATACAGCATGAGCCCTGGTATGAGCCCTGTTGCTTGCACTGGAACCAATTAAAGTGCCTGGTATGTAAGACTGAGGATTAGGTACATAGCACTCTACCAAGTGTTAAACTAAAAAAGTTTTAAGCTTGCTCCTTTAATATGTCCCATGTATCCCCCTTCTTCCACCTAAGTGTCCTGCTCAGGCCGTTAAACATCTTGTTAAGATGACAGTACTTCAAGTTAAAATTCACTGTCCACATAACTCTCTTGATAGCCAAGGCTGATTTTAAAAAGCAGTTTAAACCACTGCAGAACTTACATGCATAAGATTACAGTTGCATGCATTGGACTGATGTACAGTCTTTTTTGTTCTAAACAATTCAAATGCAGGTATTTAATGAAATTGTATTGTTGTGAGAAAAATATTTACTCAGATCAAACAAGAAATAGGAAAAAGGAGTTCCCTTGTCTCACTCCTGGAGCCACTCCTTCCCAACTGAATGGGTGACAAGAAGAGATGTGTTTGTAATGTTGAGTATCCTGTAACTTTAAAAAATAGTTCTACTTATGCTGCAAGGCAAACATTGTTCACCATGAATTCTTTTAACTAGAACTGCTCACAACTACAAAAAAAAAAAAAAAGCACTGTAATTTCACACTATTGTTACCTAAAATTTTGTCCTGCAAAGTGTTCACTCAAGCCATTTTGAAACAGCATCCTTATAAAAAAATGTTTTCTTGGTTTTGCTTACCTCTTGGATTATCACCAATGATGTTGGTCTTGCCATTCCAGTACCAGAGCAGCAACGTTGCATCACGTGACCCCGAGAGGATGTAACAATTCCCTCCAATATAGGACTCGGAACGAGCAAGACAGGTTACCACATCCCAGTGTCCAAATACTACTTGTATCAGTTTACCTGAAACACAAAAAATTGATCCCTTTAAAACTACTATTTTATTCTTTCTAAGGCAAATGAAATACATTATAAAGTATTTTAGAAATATTTGCGTTATCAAATAAAGGTTCAAAGAGGAACTATAGTGGACAGTACTATTTTGTCTTTATTTATTTGGTAGAAAGTTATTGAAAATTGCAGTAGTCCACATAGTCCAAAAAATACTTGCAGTCTACAAATATTATACTTTATTCAGAGGCCAAACATGCCAGATGCTTTTTTTAAAATCTGTACGTTTACACACAGGAAATACAATGGGATTCTCTTTCAAGACAAGTTTAAGGTAAGTTTACTGATGAAAGGAACAGTGAGAATGCAAATCTGATGGCAATGTGGGGAATGGAATCAGAATTTACAGAACACTCAGGACCCAGGGGAAACTGGTAGTTTTGGGAGCTACCCAGAAAATACAGCATTTGCAGCATTCGAGCATTTCCTTGACAAAGTAAAGGAGATTTAGTTGAAAAATTACTCCTGTATCCAGGTTTTTCCATCACCATTTTAACACTTGCCAATTATCTCAATCAGCATCCCTTCCTTTTAAGAATTTCTGTAATGTTTGAAAGAGCTCAGAAGACAGACTTGGAAAAAACTCTCTTACCAACTGAATAAAGGACTAACACTTGTACCAGTGATAAGTGTCATAAACGTTAAAAAGAAAGCCCAGGCAGTAAAAAATGTGCCATTCAAGAGGATGTGTAACATGAATATCATTATTACCTTTTAACCTTAACCAAAAAGGATAACATTTTTAGAAAAACGTAAATTTCGATGCTCATGCATAGTGGATTTGCGTGTGGGAGAGGAAACACATGTGAGGCCGCCCGCAGCAAAGCTCTGCCACATCACCCAGCCAGGGGCCAGTCATGTGTCCTGCTGGTTTCTGGGTCTGCCAGCAGCATACCTGATCCTATGAAATGAGAATTTAAAAATCCATCTCACTGGACCTGCTGAAGACCAGCAACAGCAGGTCTTGAAAAGACAGGACAAAGGATGTGCACACACATTTCTGATGCGCCTACTTGGCCCATTCAGGTAACAGAGGCCGGGCCAAATTCTGCACCCAATGACAAAAGGAAGTGTGATGTGTGATGCCTCTGATGTGTGACCTCGGGTTTCTCAAGCCCAAATGACCATGCATCCATTTGTGCTTTGGGTTGAATAAAGAATGAGGAAGAACAGAAGGGGAAAAGAGCAAAGGTTTTGGAAGGAATAACAACACAGGCCAAAAAAATAAACAGGAAATGCAGACTACTGCATTTCTGAATAAAATAAAAATAAAATGACATCAAATGATCTGAAGAGTGTTTAAAAATAACAAGTAACACAAGTAAGTGTGGGGACTCAAATTAAGCTCATCTTAATAAAGTATTTTGGTGTATGAATTAAAAATGATTAGGCAAGCATTTATTATGGTTAATAGTGAATATTTCATAGCCCTCTTTTTATGCACTACAAAAGCACTGTATTCATATTCAGTCACTAAATAACACTTAATGGGAACAAAAGACTTAAGGGAGTGGTTCTGAGGAAAGAACAAAAATAATGTTAACAGCCTGATTCATAACACAAGATCAAATAGGCAATGGTACATTAAAGTGGAGAAAACCATAAAAAACAAAACAAAACAACACAAAAAACCCCAAACAAACAAACAAACAAACACAAAGAGAAAAAACCGAATAACAAGATGGAATTTAAAGGAAGCCTGTACATCAGATTCAAAAAATAAAACACTGGTGAAATTTATCAACCTACGATAATCCTCCAAGAGAAAATGTGAGGTGAAGCACCATCGCATGAGCCTTTTCTAACTGGATGGGGCAAACCCCTGGATGCACACTAACTGTGCATATCTACCTTGCAGTGGAAGGGTGAGTAACTCAGGGATCAAGCCTTTCACTCATATCTGCAAGTCTGTAATAGATCCCACAGCGGCCACCTCTGTTCACCAGGGCTTTAATTCCTGCTGCAGGGTCACTTGTCTGATATGCTGGCAGATTTAGTCAGATTTAGTCAACAGATTTAGTCAGAAGAAGTTTCTTAACTTCACAGCTACAGGCAGTGTTCACTCCCAAACTACATTTTGGAAATATACAAAAGCATCTTACCCAGTGTATGCTTCTCCCTGAAAATTCAAGTTGTCAATTACATGGTTTAGATTTGAGGATAATTCGTGATATATTTTCAGTTGTATTGCTGTAAATATTCAACTACCTGAGCCGATTTATACTTTTAGAACAGAAGTTTATGCTATAAACATCACTGAGGTATAGAGATCTCACTTTCAATTATTTCTACATTTATAGGTTCTGTTCTAGAAAACAAACATTTTTCAAGGCTATTTGCTTGACAGTTGTTTCTGTGGTTGCACTGCCTTGTTAGTTTTACTTTGCTATTGTGCGGCTTGAGTTTTGGCCAACTTCATCAAAATAAGAAATAGGATCTTGCTCTTTTATATTGGTAAAAAAAAAAAATTCATAACAGTTCAACTTTTTTGTTTCCTTTAAAATCAGTTGTCCTGTCTGTACAGTAATATCAAACTTCACTGTATGCACTCAGATATCCCTTTCTGACAGAACAATTTTTCTAGCTAATGTTTTATTTGACAGCTGTGCTACAAATAATTAAAAGAAAAATAAGACTCAAGTCAGCACTACTGAAGCTAAAACACTGTCTAGAAATCATTCCCACTGCTGGAGGAACGTTTTATTGTGCTTCTGCTATACTAGCTGTGCTGAGAACCCATGATTTATGTTAGAAGTATTTCCTTCTAAAAACAAACAAACAAACCCAAAATCTAATGGGAAAATGGTTCCTTTCTCTTGTAAGTGCTAAAATGTATTTGAATTCAGCACTTGTGATCACTTGCCATTATGCATTACTGATCACATCATCTTTTCCCTTGCTGTTCTGCCAATTTTAAAATATTTCACTACTATATTCCCATTTAATTCACAGCAAAATAAACTACATCTGGATTCACTGATTTAAGCTAGAGCTAGAGTTGCTATATTGACAGATAGGAGACACACAGAAGACACAAATCTCTTCTGACAATGGTATTCTGCTTTATACACTCATTAGCTACAGTAGTAACAATGTGCCTGGTAAATCTGTGTACACACAGAGGAAATAAAGAGATATTTGTAGTTCAGATTGATACAGGAGGACAAAGCTACTAAAATCGTACAAGTTCCTCCCATAGGTGTAAGGTAAAATACATCCTTTGACATAAAAGAATTAGTTCTCTATTCATATAAATCAAGAATATATACTGAATATTTATTACTGTTAGCGATCCTTTCTGAAGATCTACTTTAAATTCACAGTGTAAATTTATTTTCATCAATGAGAAAATTAAACTAAGAAGGGTCTAACAAGGTGTCTATATAACGAATTGTAGGCAGTCCGTGTAACGTAAATGGAACTTCTCCTTTATACTTAAGGCTTTAAAATGACAAAAATGACAGCTATGTTAAAATATGCCATGAGATCTAGTCTTCACAGATTTTCAATATAGACCATCCTGTTTTGTTAAACATTTTGTCTTGCCAAGTGTGAAAAACACTGCTAACTAATATATTTAAGAAATGATGACAAACAT
>NW_020956438.1:98002-127854 GCF_003031625.1 Empidonax traillii
AACTTCTCCTTTATACTTAAGGCTTTAAAATGACAAAAATGACAGCTATGTTAAAATATGCCATGAGATCTAGTCTTCACAGATTTTCAATATAGACCATCCTGTTTTGTTAAACATTTTGTCTTGCCAAGTGTGAAAAACACTGCTAACTAATATATTTAAGAAATGATGACAAACATGCAGGATATTCCCTAGGGATTAATAACCTACTGGAAAGCTTGATGGCACACACACATTAACCACACTGGGTCATTAATCCCAAAGAAGTACCTTGCAGTGAGGTCGCTGTTCCCATTATAAGATAATGAAAGGGAAAAAATCATACCTATTTTTTTCTGGGGTTCCATGGCTTTTAAATTCCTGTAGCTCTTACACTGAAAGATTCTTTTCTATTTAGCATGACACATGCATGGCTTCAATGGTTTGGATACACTCCAGCTGACAGACTAATTTAACTGCTACCCATTATATCGATCAGTTTATGTTATATAAAAGAATTCAGTGGCTCCGGATCAATTTTTCTATTATAACACAGCTTTCAAAGGCTTTCATAAGTATTCTTTCACCAGATTTCAAGACTTAGCTTCTGTTCATATTCTACAGTACTTGTCTGTATTTCTTCAGAAAAAAAAAAAATTCTCTAGTGCTGAAAACCAACCAGCATTAAATTCGGGTAAGCGCTCTAAGAATAATTAATTCTCCTGGTATGCAGGAGAATTCATACAAACTCATTTGTTCATTGCTTCATACAAACTCATTTACCTGTGGAAACTACAGTGTAAGAACAGGCATCCCTATCCTATAGTTTTGAAGTGTGATGCTCTGTCTAAACAAGAGCTCCTTCTCTTACGTTTGCCATCCCTGCACAAAAATGATAGCATACACAATAGCAATAGGTAAGGAAAGATCTGACAAATATTACTAATAGGGGGATAAATACACATTCCACTCCTCCTTCTTTCTTTATTTGAAACAGTTGGCCGACAATGAACATAAAAAATCTTTTAGGCTATTCCCATGTTTAAAAATACATTACCTGAGTCAGTAGAATAAACTCTGAAACTCTTGTCCCAGAAGCCACAGACCAAGATGTAACGATTATCAGAGGTGATGACAAAACACTGGGAATGTACCTGAATGCTTTGGTCTAAAAGGTCAGTGATTTGCCTTCTGTGCATACCTGTATTGCTGGCTGAACACAAAGAAACACAAACCAAGAAATTTTAGCATCCACATTCATAGAACAAAAGCACATTCTAGAAACTTATGTTCAGACCAAATATATTCCTCAAGGCTATTACTCTGTTTTTGTGGTAGGGACTTTTTCCTTGTAATTCTACTACAAAATACTCATTACACTTTTGGGAACAATGCTAATTCCTTGTAGTATATATTCTAAAATAGAAGAAATGCCTTCTTTAAGTCAAATGCAGCTGAGAAAAACAAATTAAATATTTCACAAAGGCATGATACATGAAAACATAATAAGCTTCCTTTCCTCCTTCTTCTAGTATAAGAAATTAAAAATTAGAAACAAAGAGAGGGAATTTAATGATAAGACAGTACGTGAACTGTATAATGGCTCAAACACAGCAGACAATGGGATCACAGTTTCAAAACTGTATACCACTCATATTTCATAGCAAGCATTGTAATTTAAAAAAAGAATAACTTCACTAGACATCACTACCATTTCACAATTTTGGAGCATTGCAAAAAAAATTAACCAGCTTATCTCCATAATCACCTTTAAAGATGAGAGAAAATATTTGCCCCACTTGGATCACCTGATGTTTTATTTCACAGAAGCCTAGATTCAATTAGGTTGGAAAAGACCTCTGAGATCATCAAGTCCAACCTTTGACCCAACACCACCACGTCATCTAGACTATGGCCCTAAGTGCCATGTCCAGTCTTTTCTTAAAAACCTCCAAGGATCTACCACTCTACCACCTCCTTGGGATCATCACATCATTTTCTCAGGCCATCTTATATTGAGAACCCCCAGAATGAACAAGAAAAAATTAGTGAACACGTTTTTCATACTTATTTTTTCTTTATTAATTAACATGAGCACATATACATATATATATATATAATGCAAATCCTACACTGTAGGAAGAACTTTCAATATTCCTGAGCCAACTTGATTTCTGTCCAGGTAAATAATTTCTCCTGAGCCTGGGTTTGTCTGCCAACTGCTTGGAGCACCATTCCTTCCTTCCAAGTAGTCCCCTGGACCTGCCTCAGTCCTGGTCTTGTGCTCTTCTTTACTATTTATTCTTTAACTTCTTTCTGTTCTCACAGGCTAGCTATCCCCTGAGCCTTGGGCTTATTCCATTTACTCCGTATCAAATCCTTCATTTATTTATGCTTTTGCTATGTTTAAAATGTTGATACTGTCTTGTCCATATGGGTAGCAAATAATTTAGAAAGGTCTTGCCACTTGCTCTGCAGGCAACACATAACCTGGCCTTGACCGCTGTTGGGGCCGCTTACAGAGTAACAACAACACATTATAAATGCACAGTGAAACATTCTGTAGGACAAAATAACTGCAAAGAAACCCTCAAAAAACATGCAGATCGACACATGGATAAGACCTTCAAAAAATTTCACGTCAGAAAGAAGTCTTCAGTTTATGTCATATCAGACATTGCTGTTTTATGTCTTCCTGGTCAACTGGAAAATGAGGAGGGCAGGAATCCCTCCTCACAACTAAGACAGCAACAAGATTCCTGCTATAGCCATAAAAGAGTAATTTTGTGGTCCTCTTAGGTGCCATTTCTAGGTAAATGTGTCTAGCCACAATTAAAAACCTTTAATATTACCTACATAATTACTTGCTTGCACCCAATGATGCTACTTAGCAATGACAAAGAAAGCCTTAATCCTTTTAAACTATGTCCACTGTAACCACAAGTCCAACTTGAGATCTATAGTATGAAGAGAATATGAAACCATTTTTCAGAATGTGAATGTTAATTTTAAAGGTTTTTATACCAAACAAAAGCCAAACTATTTTGTAAATTAAAGGCAGGTCAAAAATGGAATTTTAATGTTAAAATTACGAAAAAACACAAAGGATAATAAAAATTTTATGTCCTCCCACATGTTTTTCACAATATATTAAAAAAAATAATCGGACAGGTTCAATGTGATTTTGAGGGTTTTGCTGTAATATCTATAAGTACTTCTAAGATCTTCTTGATAGCAGGTTTTAAAGCAGAATCTACATTTCCTGCTACAAACATTTTTTGGATAAAACCTATCCAAGAAGAAAGGAGAGTTACAGCATGTGTCCTCCTCATTATAAATCGTATCTATTATTCAGATGAGAATTGATTTTAGCAACTTTGGAAAAACATTTTATCAGCTCTTTTAAAATGGTTTCATATGCCCACACTGTTTCTGATTTAGTTACAATAGAGCTTACCCAGCAAAATGGCTACACAGGAACAGTCTGTACCTGCAGACTGATACAACGCAGTTCCTACCAAGATGTACATATTAGTTTTGAAATTAATTCTCACTGGTTGAAAGACCTGCCATTCTAACCTATCCAGGCAAGTTCAGATTTGCTTTGATTTTCCCATGTTTCTATAATTGGTCACTTTGTATCTTTTTCACTTAAAATACAACCCTGAAATAGCTGTTTTTTTAAACTGTCCAAGATTGACATCTCATAGTGTTTGGGGGGAGAAGACAGAATCCTGTCTTCTTTGCTGCTGTCCTACAACTACTTTGTGTTTTGCGGTTAGTTTTTCTTTTCTGATCCTGTTTAAGGTTCTATTTGCCATGATTCAGACTCCTGAATTATAGTCCAAGTATGCACTCTCCAAAGTTGGGGCTGTAATGAAACAACTGACCAAACTCTAACCAGGCTAATAGAAAAATCGGGTCTATATGAACTAATAAACCTCCGCAATAAAAAGTCATGAATTGAATCTATTACACTGAGTCATTACATAAAAGAGAGACATTCCTCCACCCCTTTCTAATAAAAGAAAAACATATACAAATTTAACTAGTGAAGCTGATGAAAAGAAAAGAAGAAAAAAAGAATACTAATATCTCAATACTAAAATGGAGAGGGCAATATATTTCAACTTTGAAACCGCTTTGCAATTACACATTAATCCCCTCAGCCTGAACAGCAGGTCCATGAAGAAAGGATTGATCTCCTTTAATGATGAAACCCTGGCACCATGGTTTTATTTTTCACAACACGGTGCAGTTAAGAACCCCACTGTTATTATGAAAATTTCCTCAGCAAAGGAGCTCCATCACATTACCAGTGCACCAATTCATCATAACGTGCCTCGCTCCTGCTCATCAACAAGTCTGAGTGATGAAAAGATCCAATATTATCCTGACAGTACTTCATGCACATTCTCAATCACACATTATTACAGCATCCATATTAATTTTCACTGACACGCGTCCTAGGCCTGTTCAAATTAGGCAAACCAACGAGGGGGAGTTGATGAAATACCAGCATAGCCACAGCTCATTGCATTCCAATTTGCATGCAAATGGTTTATCAGGAAAATTCCATTCCCAGCAACCAGCAAGTGAAAAACAACCGTAATCTACACTTCAGGGCCACCATACAGAGCTTAATGAATCGCAAAGAGAGAAGGAAGTGACAGACCTATGAGAGGATCGATTTCCACTGGCAGCTGGTAAGCCTGGTCTTGTACAGCACCTTGATGAGCTGGAATTCAGGAAAGAAGATTTTAAAACTTCGCATTTTTTAAACAGTGAAGTCACATACATTTTATAAATCAAAGCAATGGCCTTTTTTTTAACTATTGAAGATTCTTATGCATCAATTGAATTAAAAAAAAAAAAATCCAGGTGCTTTCACGGGCTGCTTATTAAACATTTATTTTAGATTAGTGCTATTCTGAATGTATGCCATCAGCAGCAGCTCTGGTCCTGAGCCATAAGCTCTAGCAGATGCTTTACTGGCAACATCTCCTGTCGCAACAAAACAAAATTAAGTGGTAAAGAGGACTGAAAACAAAATGTGACAACCATCTGCTGACTGTAGCAAATACTATTTTCCTCTTTATTTTTTAAAACACTGCTTTGAACAACTGAAGCAAAAGGACATTTTTTTTTAAAAAGTCAGTTTATGATGCAGACAGGGAAATCTTGTAGTCATCTGGTATTTAAGGATTCATCCATCACCAAAAACCATTTTATTTGAGAGTTTGCATAGAAGTTAATACATTAATTTTGCCAACATACATTTCATCTGGGCACCTGGCATGCCAGTGAAATGTTTATGTACTGAATTCTCCTCTAGTGTTAAAAAAAAAGCCTTTTTTTTTTGTGCAGCTTCACTACAAACAAACAAGCAAACCCCACCCCCGTCCTCCCCCCAAAAAACAGCCCACAATACATTCTTGGAAGAGAAACAGGAAATAATGGCTAAATACATAAATCTATGACATTTCTATGTACCATCCATAGCTTAATATAAACATTAGTATCAATAGAAGGGTTTCTTGAATAAATGATTCATAAGTAAATTTAAAGTTCTGCTGCAATAAAACACTAACATGGAGTAAAACATGAAATCTATGTGACAAAACAGAGCATCCCTCTGGGTACCAGTGCCATTAGATGTCAGCAAAGCCACCAAATTCATATACAATGGCAGGAATGGGATTTTTAATTACACATTAGTGACAACTGGTCACTTGGCAACTTAACTTTTTTATCATGATGCCTCATTAGTAAAGACAATGCTTAGCCCACAGCAGGAGAGTAATGATACCTGCTCTCCAATCTCAGCAGATCCCATTTTGGTTTAAATTTGAAAGACAACAATAGTGAAGGCTACTCTCAGGAGTCCATACCCAGGTATCTTAAGCACAGTACTCCATTAATAGCCTGTGTGCTCTCAGAGAAGTGGGGTGAGGTGAGTTTTTGTTGGTTTTTGGTTGGCTGGCTTTTGTCTGTCTTGATCTGTAGGTTTTCTTGAATTCTTTGCAAAGGCAAGAGAAGTGTAAAATGCATCTAAATGAAAAAATAGCGATTCCAAAAGCGCAGCTCACTGTTCTCCCTTTCAGAGGTGAGGGAAAAACAAATACATGAAAGTTTTGTTCAGTTCAAACCAGTTGATTATTACAACTCAAAATCAACTCCTACCACTTTAGAACCTCCTTTTTTTCCCCTTTTCCATGACCGTTTTATGTCCACAAAGGCCATTCATTTAAAAGCCTTGAATATTATGTGCCCAAGGTCACACATTCAAGGTATGAGAGGACACGGTCATCCTCCTTTGAAAGAAATCTCAAGAGCCCTGTAATTAGTTCTTGCTTACAACTTGTTATCTAGAGAGGTCTCCCCTCCCTTCTTCCTTCCCACCTCTCTTTTTAAGCATTTCTTGGGTGGGTGAAATAATACATAGATGTTTCTATTTGGACAACGTTGAGAGGTAATTTGTAAGAATTAGGAAAAAGTGTGGGAGTCATCTGGCTTTTTTCAAAAAGTAATCAAGGACCATGGGTCAAGATTTCTCAGTAGGAATCTCAGTGATGTAAGTATTTCTCTGGTGCAAACATCTTCTATTTCAGTTATTTAAGTAGAAGCTCTTTTTTCCCTTTTTTGAAAAGCCTTTGACCAAATTTACTGCATACCAGTGAAATAAACTACCTTTCCCAGCTTGGGTCTAAGACTGTCATAGTCAGGGAAAGGAGGATAAATGTCTTTAAGATTGGAGAATATTAGAATTAAAAGCAGGATGACAAAATTCTCCAGTCCAAGACATTTTTAAAGGAAAATTCATTTGATTAGTTGCTATGCAAATGGCTATGTTGTTTCCCTTTCATATTGACAAATACATAAGCACTTAGTAACTTTGGGACGTTTAAGGTACAGACTTTCCCAAGTATTTTATTTACTAATTCTCACTGGGTGGCTCTAATATCAGATCATGGTGTTTATAATGGGCAAGAAAGAGAGAGCAGAAAAGATTTCAGAAAGTTCTTCGTGTTTTAAATCCGTCTTTGACATGATATGGTCCAGCCTTCCGACTGACTGAAAAACAGATTTAAAGAGGAAGAGTGTGCCTTTTGCATGACCAAATAGTGATACACTGGCTTTGTCTTCTTGCATAGCGCCTGATGGCCTGGGAAGCAATGTATTGTTGTTACAGACCTTTTGTGTGCTACACATCTTACACAATAGCACAGATTACCTTCTCAAGGAGAAACTAAGTCCACATGTGAAGAACGTGCTGTCAAACTGGACTTGCTCTTTCTGCTTTAAACTTACAACAGTTCAGCAGCAACTCTCGAAAACGACAACAGAAGTGCTGCTTTATGGTGGGGTTTTTTAGGCTTCTGACTTTAATTTACTTACCAGGGAGATTATGCCACTTGTTTACAGCAAAGAGCCTGTTTGCAGTAACTGTGATCACAGCAGGAGTGGCCAGGCCAGGCTGGGTGTTGGCTGCCACGTGAGTGACAGGGGAGTTGGACGGGAACTTTAGGACCATGATAACGTCCTGTTGAGCTTGTTCTGTGAACATCAACGGGCTCTGCAGGAGGAGATACTGTTGAGTGCACACAACAAGAACCCAAATACATGGGAAAAGAAAACACAGGGAGGAGAAAAGACAGGACAAGAGAAGGAAGATCAGATTAAAACACACAAAATCAGAGAGCAGCTGCAGAGAAAAGCAAATGCAGTAATAGTGGACAGGCTTGTGGAAAAGAGTATTTGAGGCAGAAAAACCTTTACTACATACATTAATAATCTGAAGGCCTTGATGAACACAGAGTGTCTATACGCAGACTTTACTACAGATCACAGCAGATTAAACTAAAGGTTTTCAATCATCCATCTCTGCCAAAAGAATTCTCCTTTGTATCTGCAGAGATAGTATGTCAAGGAAAGCAATGCCTAACTAGGAGGGAAACAAAAAAGAAAGTGAGTAAAAGAAATTCCTGCTCCCAGAGATTGTCTCAAGTTGCACTAAACTGGCAGACTGTAATTCTTTACAAGCCAGATGAGAACATGAAAGCACATTAAAATAAACAGATACACACATACACTAGATGTATGTTCTGTATATATTTCTGGTGCACAAAAATAAGATTTATGAATGCAAAGTAGAAGACTTCACTGCAAATGTGTTTCAAAGGACAAACATAATTAAACGCAGTTGTAAAGAATATAAAGTAGATGTGATTACAGACACTATCCTGTGTTGTTTCCAGAATGAATCCAGACTCTCATTTTCAACATAATTTTTTAAGGTTTTAGTGTTTTTTTATTTTAGTAAGTTATAATAACTTTTAAACTAAGTTCTCTAAAAATATCGCAAATGTCAAAGCAAAATATTGAGGATCTTAGATCTGGATATCAAATATGAGGAGAAAAAGCAAAAACTAATGGGTTTATGACTGTGTGGTGCATCTAAAAAAGAGAACCCCATTGAGATGTACAGGTACAATCATCCTAGTCACCAGTGCCCATATTGCTCAAGTATTTGTAATTTTCTAATAACCAAATTAGAATACTAATGAAGTGTCCTTGGCTGTTTTCCACCTGCAATATGTCATTACATATATGTGTATGTAAGTGCATACATTTAATGTATATTTATACAGAACTAATAAAAAAATTAAATACATTTGCATTTTTATTATCACTCCTTTTTAAAAAGTTATTAAGAGTACTTAGAAAAACATATTGCTCTATGAATTCCTATTTACAGTCTTTGCATAAAGGTGTAAATAAAAGCAACTAATAAGCTACCCAGACACCCTTCTGAGCAAGTGGCTAAAAGCCAATCAATATTATGAGTTAATCCTCCCTGGATGCTCATTCAATTAAAGGTGTCAGTAATGCCTCATCTGATGTGGCCTCAATTAAATCCAGCTATCTGATGGTTGAAAACACAAGGGGATACAGCAACAGCAGCAAAACCAGACAAATAGGCAGCCTTCGTGTGACTGCTAATTACTACACCTGGTGTATATTATGGCTTGTGCACTTAACACAGCACGTGGTGGCTTCCAATGCGGCTGTATTCATGCATTCACGCACACACACACACACGTGAAAACAAAACTCAGTAAATAACAGAGCTAGAAGTAATTCAAAATTGTGACAGGAAAAATATCCTTGCTGTATTTCAGCTCCAGGAACACTACTTTTAAAACCAGCTAATGTAGTGCTACTATAGTGTCACATATTAACACCCACAAAACAGGTCAAAGCAAGTGGAGAACTAAGGGCTTTTTTTTTTGAGTGTACCCGTACCCCAGCTCAAGAAACCACAGGAGTTAGAAACAGTTAACTTCAGAGAATTTAACTTCTTATATTACGTACTAAATCTTTTATATTTCAGCATCATGAAAAATATTAGCATAAAAGCACACAAACTGCTTCCTGGTATCAAATTTATTTATATAACAAAGGGTCTGACAAACACGTCAACAAGCAACTTCTCAAGTTCCTCTTTTTCCTGAAACAAATCCCTTTACATTAGAGCAAGTGCCTAGTGCATGGCACCACGACAGACGGACACACACACGGCAAGGAGCTGCATGATGGGAGTGTTTGGGCTCCCCAGCATCCCTGTTAACAGAGCTCTTCTGAAAGAGAGAGCCCCGTGGGTTGCACGCACAGGGCACTGCAGGGCTCTGCGGCACTGGGACACTCCGTGGGAGGTACAGTGGGCCAGCAGACCACTAAAGAGGACAATCATCTCTGTGCATCCTGTACAGGGGATCCCAGGGCAGGAGCATGACCACAGCACAGCTGCCCAAGTGTGGTATGTGCTGCCTGCAGGAAGGGTGGTGGGGATGGGGGGGCACTGAGCTGAGCAAGTCTCATCTACAACACATGACCCATTTGACAAAGGCTAGTAGCTCAATTTGACAAGAAGTTTACATCTCTCAGACTCCTACATCACAAGGTTTGTAAGCTACTTTGGAAACATTGTGTAATTTTTTTAAACCTTCTCCACATCAGGTATGTTTTAAAACTATTAACCTTAGTCTGCTTGAGTAGGACATATGTCTTACAGGACATACAAGAAGAAAATGTCCTTTTTTTTTTTTTTTTTTATATTACAGTGTAAAATATCCATCTTAACAATAAGGGAACATAACTTTTTGAAAACCCTGTGAATTAGCAGACCATTAGCTCCACTTGTCAGAATATCACTTAATATACTTAGTTCTGGATCTATGACAACACAAATGATATTTTAAACCCAAAGACTGCACACAACATGATATGAAAAGTAATCAGTAATAAAATAATAGTTTGTATAATAAAATTATATTAGACACAAGTAGAGGTAAAAGGGAAAGCATGTTAATGCTCACTGCCTGGATTTTATCACCCTAGCTTTACTGCAAAACACATTTAGTCACATTCTTTGCTATGTAAGTTTCAGCTCATGAATTCCTAGTAATCCTGGTTTTAGGGGAAAACCTATGCCTGGGGGAAAAGACAAGGAAGTTCCACCTCCTAAATCCATGCTTCTTGGGGAATCTGCCAAAAATTAACTAAATTGTCTCCATGATGACTGGCTCTCACCTGTACAGGTATGGTATTAACAAAATCAACTGATGAAGTGTTCTTAGATTACACTGACAAAAAAAAAGTCTGTACCAGAAATCAATGCAATCCTTTCAGTAATAAATAAATAAAAAAACCAGTTAAGCACTGCATACACTCCTACCAAATCATAACTCATCTGCTGTTTTTAATAACATAATTCCACGACCACATAAAAGCAAAGCGAAGTGGCCGGTTCTGCAACTTCAAGATAGCAAAGGAAGTGAGCACAATGGCAGGTCACAAAGGGTTAACACGGTACTTACCACCTGCATGGCAGAGCTTCTTGGAGGATGTGGTTCTATGAGCAGTTGGGAAGGGGTCTGTCCAAAACTTCGTATTTGAGCTTCAACAGCCTGGAAAAGGCACAGGCAGGTTTGCATGTTAAGAGGTGCTAATTACAGGCAATAGAACCATAAGTGTCACCTGAAAATGTCATTCCACACTTCTGGCTTGTTTCATGTTGAAAATCAAGCCCGTGTGTTCACTGTGGGGCTAAGTGCTTGGCACGGGTACTAAGAATGAGGTAATCATTTTAGTACTGTGGATGCTATTTCCATGAGAAACTCTGCAAAACCTCATCCTGCTCAATGATATTAAACAGAAACAAGCTATTATAATCAGAAACCCTCTTTATTGGCTCCATTTTTCCTTTCTAACACTGGCTTATCCTGTTTGTATCGTAACTTAAAAGCAAAAGTTAAATTTTAAAAAAGTTTCTGTAGGTATTAAGAGTGTTCTCCTTTCTATTTAAACTCCATTGCTTAGTTTCATAGAAAAGCTGAGCTCTTTTTTTTTTTTTTTTTTTTTACTTTCAGGTTTATTCCAAAAGAGCAAACAACATTAGGATGCATTAAACTAATGACAATAAGACTAATATTAAATGCAGCTAAAGGAAAATATGAAGGTATAATACAAGAGGTTTAAGTTTCTCTATCTTCAGCAACACACTTTAGCACTTTCTTCATAGGCAATAAATGAAACTATCATTTCTTGCTCAGTGATTTCTTAAAACTAATTATTCTGAAATGTGTGAACTTGTATGTCCTGCCTAGGCACGTCCAACTAGTTTTTCCATGTTGCCACCTCTTGGCCTACTGGCTTAAAGGTAACAACATTAAGCAGACAAAATTCAACAAGTTATTCTTTGTCAGACTGGCCCCCGCATTATTCACAGAAACAGGCTGATAATACAGAAAATTTTAAATTGTTCATCTTAGTTTACATCTCTTTCATGGTGAGCTGAACTAATTACCTTGCACTGCTGTGCCATAACAGACTGCACGTGGGCCCACACTTCAGTTTTTCTGTTGCGCAGAGCATTGAGCTCTACATTCACAAAATCATTGAGTGATGTTGAGTACCTGAGTTGAGGCACTACTAGGTTCTATTTTCAAAAGAAGTCTTGAAAATCAGGCCCTTCAAAGAAGTGTTTTAAATTGGATGCTTGAATGCTAAACCACCAAACCACTAGCCACTTTTATAGCCATGTGAATGCCATCATGCTTTTCTCTCAGATTCTTCTTTTTCATGGTGCAGCCTTCCTGGAGGCTCCTTACACTTTTATTTCTTGTTCCATTTTAGCCACTCATTAAAATTTTTGAGACAATAGGATAACACTTAGGCTGATCTTATTGTTGCAAACAACTATTTTTAGATAATAATAAAGACCATTACTAGGACACACAATGTTCTCCTGTTACAGAAATAACAGAGCCAAAAGTAGAATGCACCTGAGGCCTTAAAATAATCATCCTCTGATAGGAAACATGCCATCCAAAACACTTGACCTTAATACATTTGGCAGAGCTTTTGAAACTTCTGAGCTCACCAGAGTAGGAGTTGAAATCCCTCTATGACCAGATTCTAACACTCTTGCCCACTCTGGGAAGCACCGTAATCTTCAAAGAACTGATGAATTAAATAAGTTTATCAAAAAGCTGGCTGCAAACTGACATACACAGTGATTCCATGAGTACTTTTTGAGGAACAGTAATATCAGTTCATGAAACACTAAAGCTCAGTAAGACCATAGAAGTCTCCTTCCTACTAATGAGACATGTTTACATTAAAATTCAAATCTGGGGGTTTGTGACTCGAGATATCAAGGGAATCACAAAGGCTTTGGGCTCTCTTAAGACATGAGGCATTAACACAGCAACAGCATAATGGTCAGCAGCTCTATCCCCTCCATAAAAGCTGTTAGTTTCAAAACATCCAGATTTTAAAAAGATATGCCTACATTTAGTTGCAGATTAAGAGGCATATTTTTACTAGCAAATGGGAATTCTGCATTGCATTGAGAGTAGCACTAGACGAACACAGGGGGAGCAGAAGGCAGACTGTCCTGGATGTCAGTTATTCTATACTTGTTTAAATATTTAGGGCAAATCTACAGTCTATAGGATCTCCTATTTATTTCCCATTAAATATATAACTAATAAGTTATTCAAAATTAATAAAATATTCTTGAAGCACAACTCCCACGCATTTCTTTTAGAGCTGAAAATAGAAGAAAGTAAGGAAATAATAAGCTTCAGATTTGTTAATTTCCTTGTATATTGACTTATGATCAATGCAGAAACTTTCATTCCCAAATGCTCATGTTCAGCATTTAAAGGGAATCAGAATTTTTTCTTAATCATGGAATCTGGTATGTCCTTTAATTCCCAATGCTACCACTTGAAACTATAGACCCTTACATAATGCCAGTACTAAGTAAGGGAAAATGAAACACAAGATATCATATACTGATGCAGAGTAATTCAAATACTTCCAATAAGTTCATCACAACAAGAGCCCAAACTGATGTATAACGAAAAATCAGATGTTATAATTGCTTTAATCAATGGAAGATCAACAGTCAGAATGCTGTTTTCCACAATCCAGATCTCAGAGGAACTCGCTACCTTCCAGCAACATAAAAACTGGAGGAGACATGGTTACGATTCCACTCCTTACTCACATACACGATGCTCATCATAATCACACTCCTAGACCACACAACCGCAGCATGAGAACAGCTATTTGTCTCCCACCTATCCTCAGTGCAGAAGAGAATCTCTCTGGGATATTACAAAACAGTATAAAATATTCCACTCAAGCCACTGGTTGATAGTCACTGCCTGTTTTCACAGTGCTCTGTCAGACCCGGAGAAACTTCCGGCCAGTGAGACAACGATTTTGCCAAAACCTGTCCCAGAGGATCACAAATTCTCTGTTTTCAGTCTTAACAGTCAGTTTCTACATCCCTGTTCATGATCTAGCTTGAGTTTGTGATGTACAGTTCCGCCACAAACAAGTCTTTTAGACTCATTAGGTTCCATCTGGTCCTTCAAAAAAAATACTCAAGTCTACAGTTCCAGGATAGCAATAGTCCCCTGACTCTCTTTCCCTTTTAGCCAACAGAACTGGGGAAAATCCACAATCACATCATGTCATACTACAGGTAACAAGGTTTCATAAAACATCAAAAGTGCATATAGGGTATAAAAGCAAAGATACTGGTATCTGTACATCGTCTTTACCGGTGTCTTCAGAGATCCAAAAGAAATCTGAACAACCCTTGAGTAAAAGGCAACACCACTAAGACAAATATGTCTAGACATAGTGGCTAGACTTCAGAAAAAAAAAAAAAAATCTCCTGCATTCCTTCTAATTACCAAGAAAAAAAATGTAAAGGTTTCTTTATTTAACTTCCACATTTTGTAATAATGACTATGGGAGAGTATTAGCAACCCTAAATGATCCCCTTCTTTTCCCAGATTGTATTCGAAGTCAATCCAGATGTCAACTCCAGGTTCTGATGTCTCAGTCAGAAGGATCACACACAGAAAGATGACCTTCCTCTGTCAGCAGAAATGGGATGGTGAAGCTACAATCAATCCCCACTCTCTCAATTTACATAACAATAGAAAGAGCCACCAGATGTCACTCAGACTTTTGTTCAACCTGTCAAAGAAAATCAGGTAGGAGTAGGGAATCTTTTCCTCAGAGGCATAATTAATATCTCCTTTGAAGAAAACAACCTACTACTTACCTGAGAATATACAGTAAAACGACCAACAGTCAAAAAGTCATCCACTTGCTTTCTAATGAATTATAGCCCAGCTTCCAACTGAGTTTTCAGTATTACTAAGAGACTGATAGCTGCTGCTAGCAGCAAAGGAAAGGCATGTGTTCTCCCACTGCTGAATCCCTCTGGAGCATACAACCATTTAGATGGCTGTAGGTAGAAATATTTGGAAAATTTCACTAGTTTCACATCTATTAAAGGCACTACATAATTAGAAAGGAATAGCCTTTGTTTGAAAGATATCTTTAGCTCTAAAAACTCTTATTGTTGAAAGCATGCTGTACACCAGAAACTAAAAGATAGTATCCTTCAACATTTTGTTTCACTGCTTCTCAAATATCTCAGTAAAACTGCCTTCTTCCTGTTAATCCTCTACAAAACCAAAACTCTGGTAAGGCCAGAATTGCTCCAGATGCTACAACAAGTAGTAATAAAATGAAACAAGGTGAGCAACCCTTTACAATAATCCATACAGTATGCATCTCAAACCACATACTTACATAACACAGTATTTTGAAAGTTAATTAATTTAGAAGCATGAAGGTCAAAAACAAATTTCACAAGTTAACATTTATCTGATTACCACAATAACCTGTTCCTTAAAAAGTCTCCTAGATCATCCCCTCTTTTCTTGGAGGGAGGTAGGAAGGGGAGAATGAAAATAAATTAAAAGAGGAAGAGTAAAAACCTTGAAAACTTGGCTTAGCTGTAATGTAGCTTCTAGCCACTGTTTAGCACGGATATTTTCAGTCTCCGAACTTACTCTCCAATCTAACTGTGAAGAAAGTTAATTCAACAGTATGCAGTACCCACCAAATACGGCTGTAAATTTTTTGGGAAGGAGGGTGATGGGGAGGTTGAACATATGGATGCAGTTAAGGTAAAAACAGATGTTTGTTACTTTTCTTTGCAGCAACACTCAGAAACTAAGTCAAAATTGCTTTTTTTTCATGTTTATGTCTGAAAGAACTATAAAATTAAATATGAGGGAGGGCGGGTGGAGGGGGAACTGCAGTGAGTGTCACAGAGAAAGAATGAAACGGTCTCCAGTTTTGAACTCAAATCCTGAAACGAAGGCCCATATTAGTTAAAAGGCAAGACATACACCATTTAACTCCAGATTTAAAGACCTTTAAAGGGACTAGCTCGGAGTTGCTTTCATCATGCCTCCTCAGACACAAAACACCAAACTGTCTGAAGAGTCCAAGGGCACAGCACACCCATGTTAAAATGCACGCCTGGGTCTGAGGGTACGACAAGCTACAACCTTATTCTTCACTACAAAGAGGCTGCTTTCAGTGCCCTTGCAGATCTACACCTAAGTATTCCCAGTTACTTCTCAAATCTCTAAGACTTAATTGCCAAACATTTGAAAACCCAGGTGAAATAACATCATGCATTGTAATACATATTATTTCAGCATACGTGTCAGGGACAGAAAACGTTTTGGGTTCATCCTCCATCTTTCTGCCCAGTATTTATGTCCAGAAAATAAGAGCCTTTGCAAAAATAATTACTTTGGCTCTCTGCCGCTCCTACCTCACTTTTCAATATTCAAAAAGGTTTACACACATGTTCCTTAGTGACTTCTATTGGCTTGAGCGATATGCAATTATGATTACTTGCTTTCCCTTTCCTTCCACCCAGATGTTGCTTTACAGCATCAGAGAACACAGACTATTTGACAGGTTTCCCCTCAGACAGTGAAGTTGAATGGCTTAGCAGCCAACTGACGAGCTCCCTTCCCCACGGGACAGTGATTAAAATCAAGCTCTGGTAACAAGTGATCAAAAAACCTCCTCTGACCAGAGAGCCACTTATGCTCCCACAGAGAGATTCCTAGTTAAATTCCTCACAGACTATGGAAACACAGGTAATCCTGGCCAGAGAACAAGCAGGATTCATAACAGTTAGATAAAACTGCTGAAAAGACGCAATAGATTATAAAGAGAAGCTCTTTGTAGCACCATCTCCCTTGTTTCCTAACAGTCCCCATTAGGTCAAGATTGTGAAAAATGGGCAAAATGCTTTTCTGACACAAGCAATGTATATGCTGGCTGACTGTACACCTGCCCTGGGGACATTGCACTACACTTGACCCAAGGAAAAAATACAGCGCTCAAATGTTAGTATCATAAATTCACACACTCCCATTTGCTGTTTTAAAAATAAAATGAGCAGTCTACTTTCTTCATGTCAAACCAGAAAATTGTTTCTCTTGTTTTGACTCCACAAATCAAACCTTTTGAATCGAATCACTTCAAATTTGTGTTTTATCACTGCACTATTCACTTAACGTACCGACTTAAGAAAACTGTCTTTGTTAGCTTTGAAATCTAAGAAACGGCAGAGAAGGGAATGGAGCAAGGACAGAAGAAAGGCTAAAGAAAAGATGCTCCAAGATCAAGAGTTACATACTGTTCTCTAGGTATCATTAAATCCGACTGCAAAATGTGATACACCCTCTGTTAACCAAGCGGGGTGTAGAAGGTGCCTGTTACTGCCCACTAATGCAGGTACTACTTCAACCCAAGCACCACAGGTTTATGGCTTCAGAGCTGAAGCGTGGGCAGAAATACTGTCAACAGCCCACAGAGGGGGGCATTATTAGAGTACATGAGAGAGCTGCTATGAAGCAAAAAGTGCACAACCTTTGCCTGCTGTGGTGCATGAGGGATGTATGTAACAGAACTGAGCGTGCCTCATTACACAAGAAAACAACAGATACACACAGAAATTAAAGCCATCAAATATAAACTAAGCACAGAGGTTTTTCTCTCTTCTTTTTAGCTTCCTTGCAGGAAACACATCTGCTGCATAATATTTTTCTTTTCTTCTTCCCACTCCCCAATTTCACCTCCTTCTGCCTGCTCAAAATACCAGAGTTGTCTCGAGGTTGATTACTAAGTCTAACCAGTTGTTATTTATAAAATCCAAACTACTGCAGATACCTGGAGAGGGAGGGGTTACCCTACACACGATTACCTTTTTTCTTGAAGCTATTTAAGATTCCATACATGAATAATGCATTATTCTATTTACATCAGAAAAGTGTAGGAAGGAGCACAGCATAGCATGCCTTCCACCACATCTTTAAAAACAAACCCCCTGACCCAGCTCTTAAACTACATTAGGAAATTTTCTGCAAGAATAAAGAAAAATGAAGTCTTTTTGTCCAGACAAATCAGTATGACAATTACATGGCAATCAAAGTAAAACAGGAAGTAATCACAGTTTGTGAGAATACAAATAGAACCCCCTCAGGGCCATGCAAGTTGTTCCAATCTGAATATATACATTCCAGGCATATTAAACAGAGGCTCAGCACGGCCTGGTTGCAATCTCCAGCTCACGCAGCTGTCCGTCTACTGCGGCGTAATCCCAGCTGCCAATCTGAAAGAAACCAGTTAGTCAGAGCAGACACAACCAACAGAAACAAATGTCACTCAATAATGTTCAGAGGCACTGGGTTCATGGATAATTTCAAACAGTATCTCTGTCTGGAGCACTGATGTGCTCATTCAAAACACCTAAATCTTTGGCTACTGGAAAGAAGCAGATAAAAACCACTGGAACTACAAAAACAGGTCTGGTAGTACTTCAAAGAGACTGACAAAATAAAAAGGGAAAAGAGTCTAAAAAGAGAGTTAAAATGAATTTAAAGACCGGCAAGTAAAACTGGATTCAGTACAAGCAAAATCCTAAGCAGCTCTGAGACTAGTTTTTAAAAATATAACTGTTTCTGTTTTATTTGAGCACCACAACCAAAATTGCTGCAATCTCTCTTTGCCGTGGCAGATGAAGATTTCAGGAGATCCCAAATATTCTGATACAAAACTTTCTTCTCTGGAAAAAAGCAATCTAAATCAATCTGTTAGCATTCCACAGAATTTCTTAGACTTTGATGTCATTTCTATTTATTAAATAAAAAAACTTCATTAAAATAAAACATTTCAATCTGAAGGGGGTTAATACACCAAAGTAAAAATCCAAAATGTAATGGTCCTTAAACTGTCTTATGTGATCATCTTTCAGAATGTGTAACAATTGTGAAAAAGAAACAAATAACTAATTTTGCTAAGCTATGAAATACATTTATTTAAACTCTCATAACCACTACATGCAAGATGAAACTTGCTGTTTCCAAACTATGGAGAAAATAGTATCTCAGAGTGTTCTACTGCAGTGAATGAATTTTTTGTTATTATTTAACAGTATATAACATTTAACTGAGACTTGATTTTTAAATAGTGCTTGAGGAAAAGCCCCTTCGTCATGACCACAAGCTTTCTCACTAAAGCAGCAGCTATTCATCAAACATAACTAAAAACTAAAATAATAAAGTTTGGTAAGTAAATACCACACACATCTACAGACACAGAGGGAAAACTGATGAGCTAGACACCCTAGGCTGCAACAAGCAAAGAGAATGAAAACATTGCAAACAAAAAACTTTTAGTTTCCCAATTACTGTGAAAGTCAATTCTCTGGACAGCATAAAGAACCTGCAAACAATCAAAGCATGCTGATGACACAAAGAAATTTTTGTAGCCTATTCACTTCCATGTTTCATTCAAGCTATATGACTTAGTATATGATAACTGCAGCTATTATACAGAAGTATACCTCACCCTTTCCACATATGGAAGAGGAAAAAAAGGTTTAAAAATAGAAATAATTTCTATTAAAAAAATATATTTTTGAAGGATTATGAACATGGCTTTTATCCATACCTTGTTTACCTTTTGATTACTCCTTCTTATTTAATGCTGCCCAACAAATATGTCAGTAAGACTGACCAGTCAGGCACAAATGAAAATGTAACGAGCCCAGGAGGGGTCTCAAAACCTCTCTGGTTCTGATAGATCCACAAGACAGGTCAAGCAAGAAGAGGTGAGAGAACTGACTGCGCTGAAAATTTCTATCTTTGAATTTCAATCAGAAGCTGAGGAAAAACATACTCTGAGCTGAAGAACTAATTCACATTAATTAGTTCCTTCCAAAAAGGTTTACTACGTATAGCCAAGGCATCTCAGTCCTCTTCTAATTAACTCTAAACTATCCTTTACCTGCTAGATACAGGAGCAGAAGCAGCAGGTAAAATTAGAACCTATTCTATTGGATGAAGGATAAAAGAGATAAAAGAGAACAACCAGGTCACATATTTTTCTGGATCAGAACCTAGCTGAGTACTTTTCATTTCTGTTTCTAAGCACTGGAGGAAATATTTAAGACAAAGGGCAATAAATACCCATTTGTCACATCAAACTCTGGGCTGAATGGAATCAAAGAAGTGCCACACCTCTCAGATATCACAGTAAACACTTGCTTATGCTCATTTTGCCCCTTCACTCCAACACCACAAGCAGGTCACAGTGTGAGCTGAGGTGTGAGAACTAATAGGTAAATGATACTGAGTGGTGGCAGGAATGGTGCTCCTGTTATTTTAATGATCTTCTCACTAGAAGAAGGTACTTCCTTTCACGGGAGAGTCCTGATGCCCAGACAAGCTGATTTCCTTGAGCAGTGGTACCTGCCCACACGGGAGACCCTGCCTGTGTTCCACACTCCTGCCCTGGGTACCTTCCCTGGAAAAGACCAGGACCAAACACGGGTTTGGTTGCATTGCCAAGTCCACCTCTCCCTTAGCCATGAGGTATGCTTCCTTTAAAAACAGCTTTCTTAACTCTGGTTACATGTAATTGTATTTTAAAATAGATTTGCAATTAAAACGTGACCAATGTTTAACATTGATTTGCTGTTTTCACACTGTTCCTGTGCTGCACAACATCAAGCATGCCATCTGTGCAACGCACTTCTGGTCAGACATGATTCAAAGGTTGTTTCTACAATACTCTGAATTTTGCCTGCATGAATTCGTTACTTAGTGAATTCAACACATCTAAATTTACTGCTCTGCAACAGTATTTTATAACCATTTTATTTTACATTTTAAAACTCATCACAGCCACAAAGACTGTTGCCCATCCTGCTAAAACCAGACTGATCCTTTTCCCAACTATTTAGTAAATGTTAACTATGCTATAAATACAAATTGTGTTTATACACTGTGAAAGATTCACTGTTGTCAGGGTTTTCCAGCTGAGTTAGAGCTGAAATATGCTATTAACTCCCACCATGAACACAGCTAAAAGAGAGGCCAAAAATGCTTTCTCTGGGATAAGATATCAGATCTGCTACTGCTGTCATGTAACTGGGGTCATGTAAACTAAACATCCTTGTAACTTCTTTTGGAAAGCACAGAAGTCTCTCAAACTGTAAATATTTAAAAATAAAATAAGACTAATAAGAGATAGGTCTAAGATGCATAAAACTTACCCAAAGATATTAATCTTGAGCAACATTTAAAAGCTATTATCCATTAAATAATTTATCCCATATGCCTGAAATATGGGATAAAACTGAAAATAAAAGAATTATTTTCTCTCTATATATAATCAGAAGTGGCGCATTCAAATAACATACCAAATACTATGTCCAAGCTGATTCTTCACAATTTTGGAAACTCCTCAGTTCATATGGAAATAAAATATCAGCAAGAGGAAGAAAGGTGCCGAGAGAATGGAGAAAGCTGTGCTTCCTAATGCTAAACAGACTACCTTCATGTAACAAAAAGGCACCTTCTCTTCAAAGGAAGAAGTAGAAAACAACAGAACCATCTAAGGCTAAAAAGCAGATCGTCTGATGGAGTTTATTAACTGCATGGGACTTAATTCTCCTGTTTTCTGAGCTATTATTGCTAATTTAAAAATCATTACTCTTCCATAACTGCCGACTTCAAAGATCATATCAGATGCTATGTTAATTTTTTTTTTTTTTTTTTAAAATACAGTTAGGTGCTTTTTGATAAGTGTGGTAGAAAATTCAGAATGCTTCCTGAGGTGCAGGGGTCGCTGTATAAACCAATGATGCATTCTCCAGGTAATATTTTGTCTTCCCAGTATTAACTTCATCCCTTTTCTTTGCTCTTATCCAGTGTTTACACTAGGAGTGTCATAGGAGTATCAGTGGAGAAATGGACTTCTAATTAGTAACTCTGCGTGCAGCCCAGATTCACAAACATCCTTTGTGAATCTAAGCCAGAGACAAGAGAAATTTCTATTCTTCTGACTGAGACTCTGATGAAATACCCACAAATCAGTCCAAGATGCAAATTATTTTCTACAGATTGTGTTTCAGCTCCTAATCAGTTGCTTGTCCAAATGACTTAGATACAATTCTACTTTTTTTTTTTTTGTTTTCCTCCATTCTTGGACAGCTATGGCAAAAAGAGCAGAATTCGTGATAAGAAGGTGCTGCGAATTCTCTCCAGAACAGCAGGATGACATTTATCTATGCTACATGACTCCTCCTTGCCTCTTCTACAGGCAACAAAAAGAGCCCTTCCACAGCAGATCTTGTGTTTGGGAGTTCCACAGATCAAAACAGGGTGCTCAAGAGCAAGTCAACAGAAGGCAGAGATACAGCACACCTCTGCTGGCAAATACAGTATTTTCCACTGGAAAGATGGTTACTGCTTGTCAACTGAACAGCAACTTCCCTCTGCAGCTGTAACCTCCTTCAAGTAGGACACTCAAGTACGAGGATGAGAGTCAATGACAACGCTACTAAAATGGTTTGAGGGAAAAAGAGGAGGATGAAGGAACGGCCTCTGCAGGGATGAGCAGTGCCAGCAGAGATACTGGATCTCTTGCCTTGCTTCTCCTGGCTGCAGCTCCCTTCCCCCCCTGGCTGTGACTCAAACCCTTCTCTCTCGATCTACTCCCCTCCCCTTGAGATTTGCCTTTGAATTATGCAAGCCTTGCGCTCCCCACGGTTTATCTGCCAAAAGGTAGCATGTGGCCCATGGTTTGCATTTTAGTTTAAGATTTTCTATTATGGCAGTCATCCTTTCAGAATACTTTACTTCCTTTATTCCCATAGGCAGAAAGAATGGCAGGAAAAAAATTGTTCATAGAAGTATAAGTGGATGTAAAAGTTCTACATTTTCAGTTTAAAAAAAAAAAAAAAAGAAAGGTGGAATATGGTTTTAATCAAGTAGTTTTCCTTCCTAGACGAGTACTTCCTTCTTGTAATATATATAACCTGACTGCCTATAAAAATAAAGGTGCCAGTTGGAGCCATTTAGGAGACCTAAGGAAATTCTGCATTAACCTACACCCCTCCAGTCCTCAGTTCCTTCCACTATTGTTCTGTGTGTGGCCCCTTTGATAAGTCAGGTCACCAATATCCATACAAATATCTGCAAAGATACTTCAGAAACACATGCATCAGATAGCCTTCTCATTACTGATGAGGGCCAGGCTTAGCATTGACTGTCTATGTGGGGAAAGAGGCATGGTTTAAGCACATGCTATTTTTTCCACATGATACCTACAAGCCTCAAGAACTTGCAGCCCTCAGAGCATACAAAGGTTTCTCCTTGGCTTAGGTTTGCAAATAAAAATACATTTTCTGCTACAACTCCCAAGATTTGAAGACCCAAACCCTGAATCTTATCAAGATGAAAAAACCAAAAGCATCCTTTTTGAAATGAAGGAATCTAGAGTAAAATTTCCAGTTTATTACTTGCCTAATAAACAGGTACTAAATCTGAGGTGTCCTGCCTGCCTAAAAATACTGCTAATTTCCCAGATCAGAAATTCATTTGGCCTCTAACCAGGAATTTGCTGGAGCAAAGACGAAGTATTTTCTGGCAAGCTGACTGAAGGAGAAAAATAAATGCTGATTGAAGCTGCTTGGCAGTACAGAACGTTAGTGCAGGTCCTCAGGGAGATGGATTAGCAAGCAGGAAGAAGGTGATGCTGTCAAAGGTGCATGATAAATTCATTTAGCACATAGATATAGAATGATTATGCACATACATATACACACAAACAGATTTTTCATTACTTTCATCTCTACCCATAAGTAAAAGCAGAATAAGTCCCCACTGGTGATGATAGCCATTAAATCTCTGCACTGTCAATATCCCATCAGGGCTGATCATACTCAAATCTCAAACTGCATATACATGCTTACATAATAAAAAATAAGCCTTACAAAATACATGTAAATAGCAAGGGATACCTAACTAAACAGGAATCCTTCAACTGTTTTAATGATCTGCTTAAAAATGATAAATAAAAGTATTCTATTGGACCAATATTCAACCAACTCAGAACAAAAGTACGACAAGAGACTGTTCGTTTTGCTGCCTGCATTCATTTGACACCATCAGTAGTGTTTCAAAATTCTGCTGCTGCTAAGCTACTCCATTATTATGAACTCAACAACACTGCCATTCTCCCCCTCCTGTTTTCATTTTTATATGCCACTCAGCTCAGGTAGCACAGAGCAACTCAAAAGAAAGAAACACTGTAGTAAAGTACAATAAAAACATGACAAATCCAAAATATCTGGTAATAAAGTGAATGTCTCTCTGAGATGATCCACATATCCAGACAGATTTGCAACTTCCATGGTCTTAAGTTACTTTTTTTCAGGCTACAACACAAGTAGAATAGATCCCAGTTCATCTAATAATAGAACTGTTCTAGAAAAATTAAAAACTTTTAAAAAATTGTGTGTGGAGACTGCTATTTTGATTAGCATTACTTTAATTATTAGTTTCAGAAGCAATGGTTCAATGATGATTTATTTCATAACAAAATTAAGAATAAATTACACATAATACCCAGTCTATATTTCAGCTCACATTTATACGAAGTACTTCAAGAGTCTAATACTCTTACAAGGTAAGATTAATTCCTTGTCAGTGTAAAGTGGGAAAACATTATCAGTGAAATGAAAACATGACAGGGTGAACATCTAGTACTCTAGTACTAGGTCAGTAACTTTTTCAGACCCCGATGATGACATTTTTTCTTATGAGCCAAGTGTCCCAGTACCCCTTTCCTTAGCTCAATTAAGTGTATTTATGTGCAACATAAGTATTTTAGCTCTAAGTAGAACAAAATGCAGTCTGCAGACTGATGGTAACCCAAGTAATGACAACACTGCATCGGTACTTAAGTCAGTCCCTGCATACCCCACGTGCCATGCAAACCCCCCAAAGCTTCTCACTGTACGCACAAACCAGCTACAACCCACAGTGTTGCTATGAGATAACTTTCTCTAAGAGGCTGGCAAGGTGCCCCACACAGTCAGATGGCCAATATGTACAGAAAAAATAGTATTATTTAAAACATTATTGCTTATGCTCAGACTTTCTTTAAATAAGCAGTAGATAACAAAAAACGTCAGTAAGGATTAACCTAGAATCCTACTATGAGCTGCAAACCTAGCATTTGTAAGCAGAAATGGATTCATTCTTGTTTTCATTCAGTTCATGCATATGTTCTCTGTTGGTGAACATCTAATCACCTATTTAAATAAAACAGTTGATAGCATTCATATTACTTTGTTCTCAGGGACTGAGAATATTTTACAACAAAGTACTACTTACATTTATTCTATAATTAATATATTTAATATGCAGCAATAATTGATACCAGTGTATTGTCTGAACAGAGGACAAAAAACTATAAAAGTCTGTTTTAATCACCCACTCCACCCTGCTCTTTTTTTCAACAGCTGTCTAGGTGGAGGAGGAAGGACTCTTTAAGCCCACAATATCCTATGAGATACTTTAGCAAACAGATTTTCTGAACGATGCTGAGTCTAAATAAAACTACTGATCTTTCCAATGTTTAAATATCTGCTTCTGCAGATGAAAAACACAGGACAGTGTATTTTAGTTTGATAGTAAACCAAATTAAAATACTGGAAGCTGCAAAACGATAGTGTTTGATGTGTACTACATGTACAAGATTGCGCTTAAAGAGAACTGTTAAAAGCACAGAAGTAAATTCAGAAGTGCAAGCCAAATCAAGGTTGCTCACTGTCTTTTGCCACTAAGATCCAGTATTAGGGAACAAAATGACTGATCTCAACAACTGAGGCAATCCTTGAACATTTATTTTTATATTGGTACCCAGTCTGGGCTGAATCCAGGTGCCCAGAGTGCAAGAGCAACTTGCATGCTTGTTCTGTTAATTCTGCATGCTGTGACAATTGGTTAAGGTACCTTGCATTTGATCGGCCTGTAGCCAAACCACAAGAGAATGCAAAGAAAGTGAACATTCACCAGGAGCCTTGAACAAAGTAGAATCTTTAAATTTTCAACACTGCAGTGGCTCATGAAGATTTTTTTTCTTTTCTATATTTAAAGTACCAACTTACCTCTCTCAATACGGAATCCGTTATTGAACTTAAATTAACAGCTCCTTCGTAAGTTAAATAGTAGAATACATTCAGTGACCTAACAGCCTCTGGCCCTTGCTGTTTGTAGCCAAAAATCAGGTCAATCCACTGGTGAAGCTGGCAGGAAACAAACTCACTTTCTAATGCCTGTAAAAAAAACACACACAAAACATAAACATGAGTTTGCCTGATAGTCATCAGCTGGTGATCACAATCACAGAAACTATTTTTTTTAAATAGCATACAAAATTACCTTAACAACTATCATTCTGTAACAATACAGAATTGCTAAGAGTATTTTAGACATTCTATCCAAACAAAAGGCAGGTCCTGTAAGAGATGCCTGTGTCTCATTCCATTCTTCCCACTAACCAGGAGACTTTGCTTTTTAAACTGTAAGAGTGGGAATAAGGCAAAAAAGCAGTAAGTGGAAAGCATTGGTGCCTTTATAGACAGCTAGGCTATGTTTTTATGAACTCTCAAAATGAAATTGTGCTTTTCTCTGTGATCTGCATGGTGAATAATAACAGCATAGTTATCTGCTTCTGACAGCCACAGAGAAGATGTATATATTTGGGGAAATGGAACTAACAAGGGATGTTAGGGTACAAATTATTTAACATGTTGGAACACCAAACTGCTATCACTTCTATGCATTTCTTGTATACATCTCTTCTACAAACATATACAGAAACCTATACAGAAGCACTATGCTGAAATATTAAGCTGCTTTTCTGAAGATGTTATCCAGTTACAACCCAATCCCAGAGACAAAAGCATCCAAAAAACAAAGAATCTCTCCATACTGATATTAGATACAGCACAACTATATTAAAAGGTAACCTTAAAGTCATTGTCATCTAAAGAGTTAATTCATCTAGTTTAAATCACTAGCAGGATTTGCTTTTTCTATTTTATACAGAGGGTTCAATGCAGTTCTTATTTGAATTAGCAAATGAAACAACATAACAAACTGATATTCTCTTCATCTAACAAAATGAATGGCATTTTCCTTGCAAAGGAAATCCCTAATTTTGAGCAGAGGAAGTTGAAATTAATCTGAAAACCAGGCAAATCACTCTGCAATTTGCACACAAAAATGATGGGTTTGTTTCATTAACCGATGCCTGAAAACAACATTTAAATTGACACATAAAACCAGCAATTGTCTTAATTTGTGTGGTGCACTCCACACAAAAGCCCTAAATATGTTCAAATTAGAGCAAGCTGCTTGATTGTCACTGCAGTCTCATGTCATATTAATGCATGACAAACATTAAACCATACACTTAAATGGCAATTTATATCATTTAAATGTTTACTGCCACACCAGATCATCACTCATTTAAATGTGACTTTCTGACAGCTAATTTCAGTTAATTTTCCTCGATTCACTTAATTAGAACTTTCAATCAAGAAAAGACCTGTACACATCTTAGACATCATATCATTCTTTTTTTATTATTACTTTTATTAGGATACTGAATTGCTGAAAGCATCCTTTAAAATGAATTACCACACAGTATAGTATCTCTTTGGATATTCATATAACAATACCTTATAACATATATGCTTAGACAGGACTTTTTCTTTCTGTTTTTAATTTTTTCCTTCTTTTTAATTTAAAAAAACCCACCCAATATTTAGACACAGACATACAATTAAAACTATAAAAAACCACAAGCAAGTCAATTAAAAATTAATGATTTCAAAATTGTTTAATAAGATAAAACCAGTCAGGAGTCTCATGAGTGTCCATAATACTGCAATGTGCAGCCATAAAATTCTACAGGGCTCAGTAAATGACAATGATAAGAATTAATTTTCATGCTATCTTGCTAAAAAAAATTAACCCTAGAACATACTTACTGTTATCATTATAACTATTTAATGCCAAGTAAAACAGTGTTAATGAACTTGGGATTTTATATATATATACACACACATACATATGTATATATATTCTGTGTATAAGTTGTTCATATTTTCCTTTTCTACAATATCTAGATTTTTAATGAGTTGTCTTATCCTTAGAAAGCATTTTGACATTAATAACTAGAGGAATATCACTGCAATCTCCT
Organism: Empidonax traillii; assembly: GCF_003031625.1. Taxonomy (NCBI): domain Eukaryota; kingdom Metazoa; phylum Chordata; class Aves; order Passeriformes; family Tyrannidae; genus Empidonax; species Empidonax traillii. Next base: position 126,017 of record NW_020956438.1, read on the forward strand.
TAGATTACCATATGTATAAATGCAATTTTTTTTTCTAAAAAAGCAAAACTAAAAGACACTTTTTGCCTTCTCAAGGAATGGCTTTGGAGTCATCCTGAATTTACTTCTCTTATTCAAGTTTGAAATTATTTTACACTTGTAATTTGTACAGATGGAAAGTAGATTTTTTTTTTCTTATTAGGCCATTTAAAATCAACTTTCTTAGTTGCCAAATCACAAATAAAAGGGCCTCATGAAAAACGGCTACGTCAGCATCAGTACCCCGAAGGACAGACCAAAGACAGCACACAAATTCAAAGGCTAAATAAGCCTGCCTGACATTTCAGGTTCACAGTTAAGCTCTTGGTTGGAGGGAAGTGCTTATGCTATGAGACAATCAATGAAGAAACAATAATTAACAGCTTGTATAACAATTAAAAAATAAGACTGTCAAGGAAGAGAACACAATGGACCAAACCAGTCCATGTGGTGCACTTTGTAGCCAGGTATCTACTATAAAGGTATGGGCCCTCCTTAAGAAACCATCTGAGAAATGAAAAAGTTGGAATTGCATAACCATTCCGCTATAAAAAGGAGGGGGGTTGGTGAGGCTTTTTGTTTGTTTGGGTATTTAAACATCAGCCTTTACTTCTTGCAGAACTAAACCAAGTGTACGGCTGGCTAAGCATTTAGGATTACTTAAGCATCCAGGACAGCCACTGCTCATTAAGGTTCAAGTTAGACACAGCACACAGCCACGGGATACAAACATCCTTCCCATGCTGCTCTTAAAGCAAACCCATCAATTGTTAGAGCTCCCACGGCAGACCAAGTACATCATTTACTGTGTGCTACAAAAAAAATGTGCAAAACAAGAAAACCCTCGAAAGCATCCAGCATAACACGGTAACGTTCAATCCTATTGAGTTACTGTAAAACAAATCAGTGACTAATGTCCGATTGTTAAAGGATCAAACAAGACCATGAAAAGACCGTCACGTGAAGCCACACACAAATTGTCAATTCTGTCCACGGGGACTCATATTAACTTTGACAAACTGTCTCGGGGCTGATATCTGTTCTTTTAATGAGATCTATTAGGCAGAGACTAAAACACTTGAGATATGCTAAAAAGTACAGTATACAGATGTCAAACACAAACACCTATTAGTAACTTTCATTTTTCTATTCCCAAGGTAGGAAGTAGGAACACTTCAGACACATCCACTAATAGAAGCTTTGATCTTACAAGGAAATTTTAGTTTATTCATAAATATTTTTCAGTGTCACTAAATATGTTCAATCAAAACTACCTCTTTGTGAACGACTCTGAAATTTGCTATTTTATGCGCATCTCTTTCTGTTCTGTTTTCTGAAAGGAATGAATGGAGAATAATTTACTGCTGGCAATCAAAGACTAACATCAGTCTAATATTGAAACAAATAATTTTGCAGAACGTGGTTGGAATGACAAAACAGAAAACTAGCAGGTTAGGGAAGATTTCTCCTTTTTCCAGTATCAGTTCTCAAAGCATTTATTATGATACATTTTCCCAAACAATATTATCCCCTTAGAACCAAGATTTGTATCTTTAAAGTGACTACTACTGGCTTGTGCCCTCCACTTCTATCTCTGCTTTAGATTTTATGCAATGACATATAGCATATGACATTATATTTACTAAAAAATTAATATATACTGTGCTTGAGTTTGGGATGTTCCAATGCTGAAATCAGATATAAGGTTTAATGGCATTTTTTTTCATCAGCATAGATTTATAATCACAATCAAGCTGCTCAGAAATAAATGACACGCTTGCCTTATTCCTATACTAACCTACAGTGAAAAGATTTTGAAG
>NW_020956438.1:127972-146629 GCF_003031625.1 Empidonax traillii
AAAACACAGACAGGAATATACTACATCAGCAAGTAAGAAATCACATATCTCCAGTAAAAAAAATTGCCTTTGATGGACTAAGCATTTTAATTCCTCTCTGAAGTAAAGAATTTCCCATGAAACGCTTAAAATAATGGAGTCTCTTTTACGTTCCATTTGAAAAAATATTTATTCATGAACAGAAAAGCACGAATTAGGATTTCACATATTTTTAGCACAACCACAATTTTCAGGTGAAAAATACTCTTCTTGAACATGACAAAACACCCACATAACTGCAGTACCAGGTAACTACTTTAAACTAAGTACATGTTCTGGCTTGAAAGTATGAGTGTGCACATGCATTCAAAACAAAACCCAAAACCCAACAAAACCAAACAACTGGAATGATGTTTGCATGTGCAGGCTTTCAGACACAAGTTGGTAATGCTGCCTTAACATTGATATATGACCTTAGTAAGTTACAATGAAGAAGGCTGTTTTTTTCAGCCTAATTAGAACTGTTTCAAATTTTCCTGCTAAATATTTGATAGAAAGTCCTTTCAACTTTTTTTATTATTATTATTCTAGAGTTTCTTTCCATGTCAACCTTGTTCCAATCAAAATATGTTTTGAATTAAATTATTTTGATTCAATATGTGGATCACATTTCACTTCTAAGATTTAAAGTCCGAAAAGGAAAAGTTTAGGCTGTTCAAACAAAGCAAACGTAGCCACTTTGCGGAAAGCTATTCACATTTACCAAGACTGACAAATTGTTTGTGTGCACCATTAGGTCTAGTTTCTGCAATAGTTGCCAGATTTCCTGTCCTCCTAATAACACATTAACTCTTGAAGTGCTGGCTTTATCTTTTGAGGTTTCTTAGTAACCTCCAGTTATTTAAAAGTAAATTACCAAACACACTTTTACCAGCAACACCGTTTGATCACATGGGTAGACATCTGAGAAAAAAGATGTATAAAAAGTGATTAGAAAGATATTGAACTCGAGCCTGCCTTGAAGATATCAGAAGGAAGAGGACAGCAGACGTTGTAAGAAGAAAACTCAGAGTTCTGCATGAGGTAATTCAAATTTCAAAAGGATGAAACAGACATCAAAGCTGTTTACGTGACCGGTGGTTTCTAACTTGCTAAATAACCTTTAAAAGCAAATGTATATAGTTTTATGGACTGTATTTTGCAATTTGTTTTAAGCATGAAATACTTCAGAAACCGAGCAATTACTTTACAGATAACCTTATACGAACTATTTCATTTTTCCTTTTTTGTGCATGTGTGTTCCAGAAATGCACTGCCAATTCTTCATTACAGTTATAACAAAAGGTAGCATTTTAGTTTATTTCACTTGGTTACCAATACCAGGAGAAAATAAAAAAAGAGCTCTGGAAAAATATAATTTTCCTAAAAATATTTAAATCAGATGCTTTACTGAAGACAACTGATCTTTCAGAACAAAGGATATCCACAGTCTGAGAAGCTCAGACAGGAGAACTCTGGAAGATAAACTTCTATTCCTCTATTCCTTCTTCTTCTCTGTATTTAACAATAATGTACTAAGTAATGACGAAAAAGAAAATCTGAGTAGTAGTGTAACTTAACAAAATTCTTTGGCAAGGTATATTCTGCATAAGCAGCATGTAAACAAAGAAAAATATTTTGCAATTTAATTACTAGCTCATATCTAAATTATTATGAGCATGTTTGGCTAAAAATCTTGAGCACTTTTGTACTATTTGGTGATTTGTATATTCAGTGTACAACAGCTGCTGAGTATTTTATAAAATGAAAGCTACATTTTCTTTAAAATTTAGCTTTATTCTCAATTGAAATGTCTATTATTAGGTGCCAGGAATAAGATTTCTGTGAATACAAAAAGTTGCACTGGGGCATTCATAGCTACTCTTTCCATAAGGGAAGTGATCCCCCTTAAAAAAAGTACTTCTTGGTACATCCTTGATAATCTCTAAATTTGAGAGAAATATTTCAAGGCAAAATTGTTACAGCTTTCCATTAACAGTATACAAACAGACCAAATGCTTCGTTTTCATTCTTAAGTTTCAAAGTTTAGACATCTACCTTAGGTGCCAAAAGAGAAAAACATTTACACAGAGGTTTATGTTCACTCTTGTGAGCAATTCCACAGCCTTCTCACTACAGCAACTTGTATTTAGATCCTGGTTTCAGGATCTTCAAAGTTACATATGAGAAGATGACACCAGCACATGGCTGTTGGAACCAAAAGATGCTCTCCAAAAGACACACCAAGAATGGCTCCTTCCCAATTGTTTGGTTTCAGCCAGAGATAGAAAGATGCACAACTGTGGTAAGAACAAAAAAATTATCTTTTTTGTTATGGTCCTTATTAAATTCCACTACATGAAAAATAATATATAAAAGCCATATTTAATTGAAATTGTGAAATCACACAAATGGTTACCATTATTCATAACTGTGATAATGCTGATATATGTGGCTTGCATTTGACCTTCCCCCAAGACAAACAGAAAATCCTACTATGACTGGTTAAACCATAACTATTTATTACTACGAAGATGGCTAAAAGCAAGTATTTATAACACCAGGAGGTGTTGCTGAGTTATCCACCATTTCCACTTCCCCCAAGCATGTCTCTGCATTTATTGTGCATATTTAAAATGTCTCCTACATTGTTAAGACGACTCTATCCTGCAGAAAAGTCATCAATATCCTGAGGTCAAGACAGGGAATGAAAATTCTTCTTGAAAATCCTCACACAACACCAAAAAGAGGCAGGAAGTTCCCTTCTCCCCAGATTTCAGCAATTCCTCTCCCAGTTCCTCCAGCACTTGTTGGCATGAAGACTGACAGCCTGGATCTGGAACCTATTACCTATGGAAGCATAGGCTCTTAACCACACAGCTGACAGTTGGCTCAGTCAAATTAGTTTAAATGAAGGGTGTTTAAAAAAAAGAAAAACCCAACCACCAAACACCAAAATCCCACAAGTTATGAGTGCATGTCACAATGCAAGTTCTCTGTGCTGGTTATCTTTTCTCTCAGAATGTTAATGCAGGTAAACTGCTTCTAACACTTCAGTTAACTTTCATACTTCTAGCCAAGGGACTTCTGCCTGGCATCTCCTTGAGCTTTGTCAACACGACCACAGTTGTTCCTGAACATGAGTACTCAACACCTTCAAAAGGATGGTAAACAGTGACTCACCTTTTCATGTTAAAGATTCTTTCCTGTTAAGAGAGAGGTGCAAAACACCCCCTAAAAAATTTTGAACCATGTAACACTTGCCTGCCTTTGAGATTGTACAAGCCTTTTAAACACCGAAGTTCAGAACAGGCCAAATTCCGAAATTCAGGAAAGCACTAGAGCACACTTACTCAGTGGTGGGGTTTTACCCTACTGACTACACAACTAGTATAATCCGAATGCAATATCCAGTGAAACTTGAGTGAATGCAGTGAAGGTCATGACATTTAAAAAAAACACCATAAATATGAACCGAACTTGTATCATTAAAATACAAAAAATGGTTTATGCAAACACAGACAAAACTACACTTGAAACAGATCTCATGTTAAGCACTTAGGCTGAATATTATCAGTCCATTTAATGCTCGAAGTTTAGGTCTAAACTGTGTTTGGCTAATGACAGTACACTTCAAACTGTGAGAAACTAGTGATTCTTTAATGCATTTTACATTTAAACCGCTTGTACTTTCTTCCTTGCGAATAAGATTCACTCCGTAAGCCCTAGAAGTCAGCTGTTGCTTTATTTTTGCACTCTGTTTCTACAGCTTGCAGCATTTATACCGTGCTTTGATGTGTCAGTTGTATACGCAATTCACAAGAACTGTGATGATCAACAAGTATTAGTATGCATGTAAGAGGAGACAGAAAGAGTTGCAAACACATGGCCTTCAAATCATTGCAAACAGCACAAGCAAACATCTTAGAGTTGTAGAGACTAATCTAATTTGTCTTTGAAGCCAGTTGTGTGGAAAAAAAATGTTCTAGAAAAAATTGTTTAAGATTAGGAAATGGCACGACAAAAGGTCAAGGAATTTAAAATTTAAAACACAGTTTAGATGCAAGTCAGGTAGACAAGTCATTTCAATCTTGTCATTTGACTTGTCTGTTAATTCACAGAATAGAACTATTCCAAAGCTTTTGGGGAGCAGAACACAAGATTTACAAAGGCAATTAGGGTACCACAACTGAATAAATCAGTGAGCTACAAAAATAGGAAACGGCACTATATCATCACGTGGGACAAATGTGCAACCCCCCCTGAGGCTAACACACATAGATAAGAATAGGATTTGCTTCCTTGAGATAATTATGAACAGTGCAGCCCTGATCTTCTATAAGGTCATTCTGAGTGGCTGCTTAGCAAGACGACACAAGGTGTGTTTGTGAAGGTCATAAGACTTTTTAAAGTTGGTATTTACACAGGATGACAAAGGAGAATCATAATTTGAAGATTACAGAAAAAGGTAGAATTTGTGCACCAAAGACATTTAGCATTTAAGAAAAAAAAAATCAGTTATGTGGAATATACTATTAGGAAAATTAAATGCTCTTTGCAAACTTGCTCAAATGCAGCAGGTTCTCATTTAGCATCTTGTTCTGGCACATTTGCTGAGCAAGCCATCAGGAAGTCTGGATCTAGACAAAGTGGTGCTCAGGATGGCCCATCTTCTATCAAATACACTAAGACAAAAGCTTCCACAATCTCCTGATTAAGGAGGACACTGCCCCAGTCTTGACTGTTTGTCATGCCATGTCCCAGTGGATCCACTGCACTGTCCCATGCTCCCTGGGAGTACATTGGCTAGTGCTGGAATTCATAACAGAACTAAGAGCTCTCAGGAGTCAGGTTCAATGCCTGAAAGAAATCAAACTGAAAATGGATTGTTTTTTAAATTATTTCTTTAAATGTCCATTCTTAGAGAATGCAAAATCTCTTATTTTTTATTCTACTTTCAAAATGTATTGCATGTTGAGTTTCAAATAGTTTTGCTCACAATGCTTTCTCGTAGACAGAGTAATTTCTTCTAGATTTTATTCCCTTCTTGCACCTAAACAGCTTCAAATTTCCACTGACAGCTGTACACAGAACGACAAGTGATATATTGAGTATATTGAGCATGCTCAGGAAACCGAGGCATAAACACCTCCAAGTGCAACAGACATTCTGTAGCCAGTTGAGAGCAAACTTTTCATAACCTTTATATTACTCTGCCATGAACCATGTTAGTGGGAAGGGCATAGGAGATGAATACTATGAACATTCAGAGGTTATATGCTGAAAAAGATTATGGTCAGTTACTAACATTTTTATCAATTACATTTTCTCCAGTAATAAGCTAAATAAGATGCTAGAAAACCCTAGAATTTCCCTCTCTATTAGCAATTTATTTTTTTCTTCATAGATGTCCTACAAAACCCCTAAGATTTTGAAATAAAATAAAAATATACCGTAATAAAGTGATAATTAACTCCCATCTTCCAAATAAACACTTAATTTAGAGACTGAACTCCCAGGGGCAGCTCTTGCTCTTTAGAGGGAAAACAACGACCATGTGTGACATTACTTGCCAGGATGGAAAAAGAACAAGCTTAAAAAGTATGCAAAATCAAAAAAACCCAGCACAGCATTATGCCATGTTTTAAAGCAGCAGCAACCAAATTACAAGGTTTTAATCAAATAACATTCTAATAAAATCAGCCAGTCTGACTGAGGGTAACACTAATAGATGATTTTTTTTTTTTATAAAATCCCCTTTTAAATAAAATCCAGCATTTACTCCTGCAGATATCCCTGCAACCTCTGCTACCTCAGTGCCATAGGTACTTCCTCCAAAAATAGTCATTTCAGGGATGCAGGTACCTTCTCCAATCTCTGTCATCTCAAGGATGCAGGCATCTATCTCCTCCAACCTCCATCACCTCATCTCCTTCAACCTCTGCCACCTCAGGGCTGTGGATACCTCCTCTGGCCTCCATCACCAAAGCTTCAAGCGTGCCATCCCGAAGAGCATATGATGGGAAACCAGTTCTATTTTCAACTCTCCCCTTTACTTTAGTTACTCCACGTAAATGCCGAGCAGCAAAGACACCCTTTGGTAGTGTTTGGCAACAGTATGAAACGGCGGGTGAGGCAGCTGGGGATGGATGCCCTTCCCCGTGGGGCGGGCGGTCCCCACTCCGGGAACGCCGCAGCCGGCAAAAGCGCCGGCGGCTCCGGCCCCGCATCCAGCGCCGGGACACACCGGAACTCCGTTCCCCGCCACAGGCAGAGAGGGGCGGGGAAGGAAGGAAGGAAGGAAGGAAGGAAAGGGTTAATGGGCGCTGGGTGTCCCCGGCGGAGCAGCCCCAGCGCCCGGCCGCGCTAATGAGGCGCTCCCGGGGACCCCGCGGCGGCTTTCAAACCCGGCCCGCTTCAAACGATGCCACCCCGCCACCGAGGGAGGGCGATTAGAATAAATGACCGGAGTAATTAACTCCGATTGGGAACCACCTGACTGGAAAGGGAGGCGAGGAGCCGTGCGGCCGACGGGGCTTGTGGCCGAGAAAGGAAGCTTCTCCTTTACCCCCGTGCTTGTGTGTGCGCGCTAAGAGAGCTCCTCCTTTCAAATAGGTATGTGGTGGGGGCACTAATGAAAAGCAGCTTTCAGCCCAGGGCCTCCCCATTCACTCTGAAAGAAGCAGAGAAAAAAAGCTTCAAAGTAGAACTAATTTACTTCATCCAAGCCGGGCTTTGGGCAGCCCTGCAGTTTGTACTGACACCGAGACAAAATACTGGTGTAAAAAAAAAAAAAAAAAAAAAAAAAAAAAAAAAAAAAAAAAAAAAAAAAAAAAAAAAGGGCTTGTCCCATTTCGGGAGGTTAAACATTTTTAAACCACCTGCAAGTTGTTGATATTTGTTGTTGTTGTTGTTAGCTTTTTTGGTTATTTTATTTTATTTTAATATAGCTATTAAGGCCGCCATCCAGAAATCCAGCCTTTCCATTTCCCCTGCTGCCGAATTTTTCAAAGCCTGAAAGCAGTACCAGTATCTTCCCTCTAGCGGTGGGAACTTCATTTTTTTGTGCTATGGAAAACAGTAACAATTACACATATGTGTTGTTTTTTTTTTCCAAACTAGGACTGGCAACCTCCAGCAGCCCTTAGGCAGGAATCATATGCGCTGTGCCTTGGCTTTCTCTGCCACGCTATTTTTGCCACTTGATTTTACGAAGCAGAGTTACAAAGAGTGAGGGCATTAATACCTGCTGTTTTACAAGCAATCAGCAATTCATTGTACCAGTGCCGTCCTGTACCTGCTGAGTAAACGCTTTAAAAAAGTTCCCCTAACTGCCCGGTAACAACTACAGTATGGTAGCAAAAGCAATTCACCAAATGTTTATACTGAGCCTCTGATTTATTTGACAGCTTTACACCTTCAAGACATGATATAATTAAATGTTTTGACAATGAAACAAAAATTGTATAAATTAGAAAGTCGTTAAAGATGTATAGTACCTAAAATGAAAATGTAGTGCAGCTATAAAATAGGATTTCTAAAATGCTTCTATAAAATAGATAAAATGTATTTAACTTTTTTAAAGAGTGATTTTTCTATCCTTAGACTTTCTGCTACTGTATTAAACTATTATACATCTAAAAAATTCCTAATTTAATCACTCCATGAATGCTGTTCAAGAAGATTAAAAATGCACTTCTATGTTACTTTAAAAAGGCAACCAAATCATAGCTTAAGCAAAAATAGTGGATCCAAAATATGAGGAGACCTTTTAAAGCTTAAAATACCAAGCATTATCTTAATTAATTGTGTCAACTGTTATTTTGCTTGTTTCAAAATATAAATCAACAGCTGCCACGATGTCTTAGGGGACAACTAACACATTGTGATATTAATCCTACCCCTCCCAGGCACTCAGTTCAAACCTCAGACAACACTGTGTCTGTGTGGACCAGTGAGACACAAGCTGGCACTTCCTATCATAGAGAAGAGGGCACCGGGAATGCTGAAAACGGGGTTCAGAAGGTGAAAAACTTGCTACTGATCGTGTCTGTGTTCACAGGGTGGCCCAGGAGAACAGCAGGAATCACCATTCACGTAACAAATGAAAACGAGCATGTTAAAAATCAGATTTTAAAATCGAAACAAATGTCCACAAACTACGGTTGCTCACTCTAATGTCAGTTCATATCTTTAAAATGCAGTTTCATTATCATTTTTGGTAGTATGTGTATAAAACGTGAGCTTATTGCTAGACTTAAAAGCTAATTGTTTAAACAATGTATAATTATATAACCATTATTTAAACATTAAAGCCTTTAAGCAACTATACAAAAACATTTAGAATCAACTTTGTAATGCAGCTGAAGAGCACTGTTGTTCTAAAGGAAACTGTAATCCAGCAAAAGGTAACAATGACCAGTTGTTTATAAAAACCACTGAAATGTTTGGGAACTAGTTCACATTCTCATGCTATGTTTATGTTTCCATTCATCATCCTTCTCCTTGAGAAGATAGCTCAAAAGGAAGAAAGACTGGAGAACAAAATTTTGTTTAAGTTACATATGCAGACATCAGGTAATTTAACAAATCCAGACCAAAAAGGGATGCCTGTGTATAGCTAAAATCATTATTGCATTAAATCATTTTCTCCTCTCTCTCCCTCCCTCTCTGAGGGATCCATCCTTGCAGTGTGGTTTATATTTATTTCGTAGGTTCAGCTTTGCCAGGAACTTCTAACTCACAAGTGAAGAATCAAAATGTAACAGGATTCTGTATCTATAAATGTTACTGCAGTGTTGCCAATCACAGAACAGACACAATCTTTGCTTAAAATGTGTATCTTAATGGTTGACTACTGCTCTCTTCACACTTTTCTTCCATCACATTGTAACAGAATAAAACACAGTATAATAGTATGCCCATAGAAAATAATTTGGCAATGATGCAACATTTTCAGGAAGGGTATAGTGGGCAAATGGAAAACAGTTATTCCTCAAACTGTTCATTAGGAGGAATACGGCTGTGGTGAACTGCATTTCTGAATAGAAATATCCTTTTTTTGCCCCTCTCATAAATTACTAAAGCCACGTATCACATTTCCATTAAGATTTATGTGATTATTGAATGTGGGGCAATTGTCTTCCTTTACACCATTGTAGAAAAAGGTTCAGGAAGGTATCATTTTGTATAATCAAATGTTTGGGTTTCAGTTCCAAATTCAGTTCTGGGTCTGTCCTCCAACTACCATGGGCTTTGAAAGAAATTATTAAGAAAATTGTGAGAATCAAAGTAAAAACACGTAGCATTCCTTGGAAAGAACTTATTCTCTACTTTGTTATTGTTACAGGAAATAACTGGGATAATCGTGAACAGTCATATTTCAAAAATGTTTGTTCTGTGACAACCTGACAAGAGAACCCTTTCCACGTAAGGATTAGACGGGGTATGCTTGCTTACTACCAAACAATCCAAAGTAAGATGAACTTCTTTGACTGGTCTTACTGAGTTACTGCTGTATTTAATTTGGGGAGTGGCACAGAGGATGGCTGAGTGCTTGAGGTTGAGTATAACAACTTTAATGCTGAATATTCCAAATGTTTATTAACTTAATGCTAGAAACCATTTGTTAATCCCTCAACTTACAATGCCCTCAAAGTTCTCTAAATACCTTTTTTTTTTCCCCCGGGATGTAAGTAAATTCAACTGGACATTTTATAATTAAACAAAACATCAAAGAAATGGACATTTATGCAGCCACCCCATGCAGGTGTATTTTTTTTTAAATGAAATGTAATAATAGAGTATGTTCTACTACTTCTCTCAGCATGTGTGCACATATACTAAAATCTATTCAGAAACTTTGTTCTATATTAATATAAATCTTGCCATTGTTATTCCACCTCGAAAATGCTGTAAATTACTTTATAAAACAATTTGGATTTAAGAAAACCTTTTCCTTCCTCCCTCAAAACAAACTCCTATTATAGAAACACAGTCTACTCCAGGGATCAGGTGACAGGGAAATACACACTCTGAAAAATTTCATTTTATTTAGAAATCTTCTAGACAAAGTCAGTATTTGCCACTTGCCCTAATGCATATAATCACCTAGACTGAACTGTGCACTATCCACATTTGACACTACCTACTTTTGACATTATAGATGAAAGCATCAAGGATAATGGACTGGAATTTCCATAAGCCATACTCAGTATTCCCCTTCTCACAAAAACTCAAAATCCAGTTAAATTTGGTATGTGTACATGTACGTAAATGGAGGAGTCTCGAAATTCTGCTTAACTGATCCTGAAAGAGTAGTCAAGGAAAACTTTTGGTGCCTTTGCATAATGACCTTGCCACTGAGACGACAGAATTTGGTAGGCGCATAATTTAATATCCCTCATGCCTTAAATTCTTGTGGATCAGTTATGTTAATCCTAATTTTTATTTTAACAACCCTCCTCTCCAGTTTCCTCACATGCAGGCAAAACAATAAAATGACCAATGCCTTTCCATAGCAAGAAGTGATTTAGAGAAAGGGCTGTCTATATCTACGTTTCATTCTTTTTTATCTAACCTGGTCTGTATTCATCACTGAATTGTGGCAATGGTAATATTATTTTATTCATTAAATATTTTTGGAAAAATTCAACCTCTAAATGGGAACAAACGTATCAAATGACCCCCACCCTAACTTGTAAGGAAATGAAGTATTGTAACCTGCAGCACTGATAAAAACGACATGCCGAGATTCTGCTACCTAAAACCTCCCTCAAATTTTAAAGCATTTAAATAAATCTACCATTCACCTTTTTTTTTTTTTTTAAAAGTAATCATAACTAAATAGCCACTTTGAAAATTAACAGACTTAACTGTGAAAATCTGAGATCCGATATTGTAACATTCACAAGCGCATATATTTCAAAAAGTTCTATCGTAGGGTTTCTTGTAAATTTGTTTTAGCTTGAGCAAGCTCCCCTCCTGCTATTTACACACTAAATATATACAAGATATAGTGTAAAATCTAAAACTTCAATACCTCCTTTAAAATGTACATTCATAAAATCCCTGGGTATATAATCACAAGGACTTCTCATATAACACAGTAAACACCTTAGAAGGCTTTACATATTTATGTCACTCGTGCACTGTACATACACTAAACAAGCCATTTAGTTTTCTTTTTTCCAAAAATGCACCAGGCCACATTATAAAGATTTAGCATAGCACTACAGAAAATAAGGGAAATGTGCCATGATTTATTAGCCAATTAAATGCATAATTACTGATTTATCCTTCAAATTACCTATGAAAAGCCCTATTGTTATGACCTGAAATGAAATTTTTAGCCTATGATTATTGGCAATACTAAAAACTCACAAGAAAAATGTTCAGCTTAGTGTACACACACACACACACACCCCACCCAGATACAGAGCAAGATAAGAACTTTCTACCTGCACAAATCAAAGTGTGTATATGGGAAAAGCCATTATTATCCCAACATAACGACAATTAAAATTGTATGGGTTTGTATTTGATGTAAGTATATCTGTTTCTGCCCCAAAACTGAAAGTTAAGATGCTGGCAAAATATATTCCTGGACACTGGAGGAGCAAAAATACTAAAACGCAAAAGGTTATTGAAATCAATTGGTGCTAATTTTTAAGTATTACAATTATCCTATTAGTCCTGAGCCGTGGATATATGTAAGAAATTCAGTTTCACACTCTGTGGAGAAAAGGAAAAATAAAAGGTGCTTGTAGAGAAGGAAGTCCTTAATAATTTGTGACTCAGTTATGGACAGAAACTTCCTCAGATGCCTTGTGTTTCAGTGTTTGTTTTCCAGTCATTTCATTGCCACTAGATGATAATAGTACACTGTAAAGATTAGTATTCTGCACAGCACTTGTGTGGGCAATACTCAAGTACTCAGCAAAAAACCTTCAAAGGGGGAGAATATTCAGAACTTTCAGATCTACCAGGAACAGAAAACGATGGGGGCTGCCTAACCATGTAAATTCACATGAACATGGTAGCCTCTGCCAGGTACAAATCCTGTCTGACCAGTGACTGTGATCTCGGGAGTGGGGAAGAGGGAGGAAGAAAAGAAAGGAACCTTCATTCTTTCAGTAAATTAGTGCAGGAAAACCAGGAGGACAAAGGAAAAGGGTTACACTGCCAGCTCCTGAAAGCCACAATTCATTCTTTCCAGTTACGCAAGAGTTGAAAATTGAAAATCATTATAAAAAATTTTGGAGCTCAAAATATAGTGTGATTTTTTAATGGCCTAGGAAAATCTGAGATTTCAGAGTTCAGATTTTCAACCATCTATCCACAGAATTAGAAACCTGCTTTGGAAACTGGTAAATTACTAAACCTCAAACTCCTGAAAGTTAACAATTTCAAGAACAGTAGCCTAAGGAAAGACACAAACTACAGCAAAATTTAAAGTGGGAAAGGCTGGAGATTAAAATATGCAAAAGCCTCAAAGAAAAAAAGTTTACTTGAAACCACAAGTAAAAAGGGATTGTAGACTAACTTCACCATATAACCTAAAGATCCTTCTACATAAAACAGTGGGGGGTTCACATTATATTGAGTGAGACGTACACTAACGAACATTTTCAAAGGCTGGACCACTCAAGGGAAACAAACTGTTTAATACAGCCAGTAAAAAGCACATAATTAATAAAAATATGAAAACAAGCAACTAAGTTTACGTTGAGTCTTACGTTAATCTCTGCACACACAGGGGCATAAAATGCAAATACTACCCACAGTTAGGTTTCAAAAACTTGTTTCTTTTACAAAGAACTTCATTAATTCCATATGTATAGCAAGCCCGTCCTTTTTTAATATCTAAATCCCAAAGACTTCTCCTTTAGAAAATTCATAAGTTTGGATTTTGGCAAAACAAAATCAAAACCATGCCATACAGTCATTTTGTTTCTAACTATGCAAAATGACTCCACATTCCTCTGATTAGACACGTCATAATGACTAATATATATAAGGAGCAAAATTACTGTAAGAAACAGAAGTATAATTTACACACAAACAAGAATATCCATGATACCCACCATACAAGTAAAAAAAAAAAGGAAACAAAAAAGAAACAAAAATCAGATATCAAAGAAAGATTCAAGTACTGGTAAAAATCCAGTTGTCAAACTCCTGAGAATAATTCATTGGTTTAAAGTTTGTGAGCTGAGTTCAGCTTACAAAGGTACCATAAGGGTTTAAAATACTGAATTTAGATTTGATTTTTAAATATCTTCCCTAAGGAAATAAGCCTTTGGGGCTGAGTTTCTTGTCAGTTCACCTATTTGTCCGTGTCTCCTTTAGGACCATGGAAATCTCTGGCTTATTTCAAGTAGATTTGAAAAATGGGTGAAAGTCTCAAAGATAATTAGATTTGTACAGCTTGTCAGAAAATCCATGGTCAGGCAGAGGCAAGAGGGGTAAACAAATACCTCCACCAAGAGAAATCCAGGCAGTGCATATCCATAACACCCCTGTCATTGTATCTGGTGAGGCAGCATATGCACACTGACCAGTTCATGGGCAGCCACCGAAAGTGGTGGTGCTGTCTCAGTTGCAGTGTCATAAGGAATATCTGGGAGAAGCTGAAGTTAAGGGATGAAAAGCAAGAAGCAAAGGACACATAGATGTAGGAAAACAGGTTTCAGCAACAACTGATTGCTTTCTCCAGGTAAGTGCTTTAAAGACGTAACAATAACTTCCAGTTCTATTTTGAGAGAACTACGAGGTAACACTGGAGATCTTCAGAATACGTACGCAGCAGGAGGAGTTTTCAAGTTGCTTATTAAAATATATATACCTGTTTCTTTAGTACTTATTTTTAAGTACTTAATCAGACAAAATAATTTTAGTGTCTTTTTAAATGTACTTCACAGATGTCCCTTATTCTGACTTATAAAAGAGAACATAAATTAAGTTCAACCCAAGAAATTACATGCAAGTGTTAATGCTAGAGTTAGCAAAATACACTGACATATTTTATAGCTTACTGTGTATTACACCTTCCTAACAAGCTACATAAACTGAAAATGTGCAATATTTTTAATTAAGTAAAAAGACTGCAGCCCTAGATGCTAAAAACACAGACTTTTAAAAAACACGATGATTCAAGGATTTTGGTAGGTAAAACTGAATTATGGAAAAATCTTTATGTATTTTTTCAAACGCAGAGCAGAAATCAGCTTTCTGTTTTCTCACAACCCACATGTGTCACCTCAAATTCCAAATCCAGATTTTGGAGAGAACATGCATGTTTTTAGGACTGCCACAATATCCTAGGAAGCTACTGTTCCTATGTATACTTAATATGAACCAGTCCCTGAAACACTAACTGAACATAAATTAAAAATTTTGTCATTAATTTTACTTCACTCTGGAATCTCCATTATTGAGAACAATGGGGCACAAAGCAGAATGTACATTCCGTCATGGCTTTGTGAAATTTGGCATCCGTCAGTGTCATATAAAACACATCAAAAAAGCAGCACTACCAGTTTTAGCACAAATATTTAAAGTAGCTCAGTATAAACTTTACATCCAAATAAAGTCTACTAATACCCAGCGAGCAGTGGCGCAGCTGCATTAGCTCATGTAATGTTTCACACATGGAAACCAAGATGCAAGATTACCTCATTTATGGTAACACTCATAAACTACACAGTACACAGTAAACATGTCTACTGAGCAAATTAAAATATCACTGCACTATGCAGCAGCTGAAGCTATCCAGAACCTGTTTATAATCCAATAGAAACAGAAATTTGTCTTCAGTTCTAGAAACGGGGGGGGAGGGGGGGAATCAAAGTCTAAGTAAAATAAACTGCACTGCAAGTGTCACTTGCCCCAAGACTTCCTGCTTCCCACAAGACATGCACCCATTCTGGAGATCAAAGGTCATGGCTTTACAATAGAATATATTGTAAATAGGTTTAAAATAATTGAATACAACTGCAAACCAAGAACTCATTTATGGCTTGCTAGGAAAAAAAATATAGCTGTTTTAAGTCATTCCAGTATATAAACTGAAACCTGCATTATAAAACTGCATCTGCTTCAAAACTACCAGATCACCACCTGCATACCAGTTGGATTGGGTCACTCCACAGCCATCTAAATAATGAAATGCTTTTGAGTAAATTACATGCCACAATTGTTTTGATTATCCTCCACAGTGTCTGGAGGAACACTAAACTCGGTCGTACCTGGGTGCTCTGCAGCAGTCCTAGGACCCGAATCTCATCTCTAGAGAAGTTACAACCACTTACTCTTTCTGTAGCAGCAAGAATCAGGCTAAGCGCTGTAAATATTCACCTGCAAGATGATTCACTTCTTGTGCTGTACTAATCAAACTGAATTTACTTTTTACACAGCTGTCTGGTAGCTCAGTGCCTGGGACAGTGACGGTCTAACTGGAGGGATGGCACAACGCTTTCTTCAATTCTGCTGATTTGCAAGATCCAGGATTACATGTCCCAAACAAATCAGCATTTAGCCTGTGACCAGAGGCAGTGCCAGAGTGTCACATATGTGAGTACCAAACCTGAAGTGAGGAATGTACCTATTAGACACTAGACAACACCCGCTCTTCTTCTTCTTTTTATTTTTTTTAAATCCCTCTCCACATTTGCTAAAGGAATAAAGCTATTAAACATAACCACCGATTCCTCTCCACTTTCATAAACTTGTATTTATTCAGTAACAGAAAAAAGGCCTGTTTTTCCAAAGGACTTTTTTTGATTTTTTTTTTTTCCAAAAACAGCTTCTGAGCTGAAACAACTCAAAAACTGTTCGGAAAATGAGCATGCACAACACATACCTTACAATTTATTACAGCTGTTTTTGCAGACCACAGACTCATTCACAATTTACAATAGGCACTATTTTTCAAACAAGTAAAGCAACTGTGTCATACACGTCCACATTCAGTATCAACAAGTAAAATCTTTAGAATTATGACAGTTAATAAAAGCTCCTACAGCTCTGTGTGCAAAACCCTGCACAAGTTTTAATGGGATAATCCTCTGAAAACAAACTATCACCCAAAAGTTATGTTTACTAGGGCTTATCTGGCATGCAATCTGCCTCATATTAGTAAAGCTCAAATAGCCCCCTTTAGGGCATAATAAATTTGAAGGTTTGTTGGGATTTGCTAATATATTTGCTATCTCACCAGGATTAAAGGCAGGAAATAATTCCGTGATATTTACTTATCTCTGTTGTTAACCTCAGTTACCTCTATTAGACTAACAATTATACCACTACAAAACCATAATCGCCAGTCACAGCAAAAAGACAGTTCATCACAAGACTGAATTGATGCTCATTTTAACAATGACACATGAACAATTAACTACTGTCACTTCCTTAAATCAGTGGTTCTCAACCTGTGGTTTGCAGATGCCTCTGGTCTATGGAATACTTCTAAGAGACCACAGAGGGTAATTAAGGAAAGTCTTGGCTTACTGTCACTCAGCTTAAATTTGCTATCCAGGAAAATGTATCCTCAATGGGAAATTTTATGGGGTCCCTGAAAAAAAAAACAAACTGCTGGCAAGTCACTGCCATAGATCTTTTCTTATGCAGCACAAGCAGACCTTGGAACTTTTACAATAGTTTTGACCTCTTCACTGCGGCAGGTGAAGAGTTTTCGCAGCAAAACTGCAGATCTGAAATGATCAGGAATTCCAGGGTAATGTGATTTCTGGTGGAACGTTCACCTTTGTAGGAAGGGTCTGGCAGATTCATTATCTTCTTTCAGTTTGTTGTTCTGGCAGTGTTTGTGGCTGTTAACAGAAGCCTACTGACTACTTCCAAACAATAAAATCAGATTTCATCCAAGAAAACACATAACTGACAGCATAAGTCTAAGAGTACCCTCTTTTGCCCTGTTGCACACTACTTATGCTGAGTGATAAATTCCAGATTTTTCTTGGAAGGATCAAAATCCTTTAGACAGACTACTGCAAAACACCCATCCACCCACACCTAAAGGAATTACTGGTCTCGAAATTTTTGAAAACATGTAATGAGTTATTTCCCACCTTATTCCATCAAAACAAACCAGCCTCAAGTACTCTGCAAGAAAAAAACCCAACAATCTACCTAGCCATATTTATGTTTCCTTGTACATCTAACCCATTAGAGAAAAAGCTTATATATAGTATATTGAGTTATATATTATACAATTATATATTATAAATATTGAGTACTTCACCTCAGTTTAACAGAAATTCATATCTAAGAGCAAATATGACTTTAAAACCCTCAGCAATATAATGGATATATATTTATATATGTCAATTTTTTGGTAATGCACTTTCTCAGCACTTTGGCCTTCAGAGCAAACTTGCCTTTCCCTATAATTTCATGAAATGCCAAATAACCATACTGGACATAGATAAACAAATCTGTATCTTCATGTTTACATAAAATAAATAACATTGAAAATCCAGCGTCCATTTTTATGTGTCATGGAAAGACTGGTAAGATCTATAACAGAGACCCTCAGTCTTTGGCAAATTGGAACCCCACAACATAATGGAAAAGAGTTTCATGTCTACTCTTCCACAGAGTGGTTATGTTATTTTTCAAGATATTTAAAAGAGAAAAGATTCTTGTGTTAAACTTGACTTTTCCTGGAAAGCTGGATTTCATTCCTGCTACAGGACTGCCATCTAATTCTAATCTACTCACCAACCTTTTTACAAGTACTCATTAGCCAGTCTATATTTTTGGGGACATCTAATTTGATACAAAGGTTTATCAAACCGTCATTAGTTCCAAGGTTATTTTCCCAATTTCTCATGGTCAAGGTAAGATTTTTTGAGGTTTCAGCTGCAACGCTGACTCAAGTGCTTTCTGCCCTGTCACACTTTTTATAGACTATCGTTCTTGATACCCAGTTATACAAACCCAACTGTTTCTTGGGCTGAATGGCAAAGCACATGAGAACAAACCCAAATTAAAACCAACATTTTGTCTTTTCTTTCAGAACTTGCAGAATGCTTAATGCTCTGAAAAAATGTCACCTCTTAATACTTTCAAAATAGGCATCCATTATTAGTAGGGCATTTATAAAATAGAAATAATATACATTTGCCTTGTCACATGAAGGTCTCATAGAGGTAAACTTAGTAATGGCTGTGGATGATTCAGATACTGCTGAGGGAATATTAAAGACAAGGCCATGCAGGATGCTTTTTTTCAGAAGAGAGTTCAAACAGTGTGCAATAAATAGAGTTAGAAGATATATAAATGTAACAGTATGGAGAAGAAAAAGAGTAATGTATTAAATGAGCCCTGTTCTTCTTCTAGACTGAATAAAGTCAGCATAAAAGTGATCATTTAGTTAGGCATTATGTGTTGAGGCATAAGCTGAAGGGAAATGTATCCATGGGATACAGGTATAGTTTAATTTTGTTTTTCAAGTACTTATTTCATAAACCCTACGAAGAGAGGAAAAAACGACCCTTTTAATTGTACAACATAGTGTATGAAGACGTGTCTATGGAATCCACAGTTGGTTTCTAATCTCATTAAAAGACACAAAGCAGGAGGTGGTGTAGGATCACAGTTCTGAAAGAATTCACAACC
>NW_020956439.1:0-1324 GCF_003031625.1 Empidonax traillii
TCCCTCTCACACACCCACAACACCCTCACATCTCCCCTTCTTTCTTGCACTACCAGGAGCCACACCAATCACTCTCCAGCCAGGGATACTCACGCTGCTGTCACATTATAGGGAGTCTTGTCCACCCACTGCCACTGATCCTTAATCTCTGCTCGCAGACCAATGAAGAAATTCAGTCCTCTTGTACCTTGTTTTATCTGTACAGAGAGGAAAACCTGGAAATGAGGGAGAATGCAATGTCCGTGAGATGCAGGATTGATCAGAGGGAGCCATCATGAGCCCCTATGGGGTAGGGATGGTGGCACACAGAACCCAGTGCAGGACAAGGAGGAGCTCTGAGTCCCCTCCAGGGCCCAGCACTGTGTCTGTGGCTGCTCTGCCCCTCTCTCAGCCCTGTGCATGTACCTGCTCTTCCTCACTGTTGATCACCACCAGCTGGGAGCCCATCCCAGTGCAGTTCTGCTCACTCTCAGCCCAGGACATCTTATCAAGGGACAGAAAATAGCAGCTGTTTTGAAACCTTTTCCAGCCCTTTGGGCAGCACATCCAGCCTTGGCCTGTGTAGGGAAAGAACATAGAAATTAATGCAATGAATGCTAGCAACAAGAGACATTGTGATTTCAAAGATCCAAGTTCTCCAGGGACAGTGCTCATGTTCTCTTAAGTCACTTCTCCTGACAGAAAGTGCTTGAAAAACAAGGAGAGTGCAGACACATTTTTCCTATTGCTTGAGGGATGACCAGTCAGGTTTGTAAATACAACTGGTAATTCTTGCAAGATCTCAGGTCTTGACTAAGTTATTTTGGTGATCTGAATTGTCTACTCCCTGTACAGTCTCCTTTAGGCCTTTAGCCCCAGGAAACAGGGGATATTGCTTCTTTCCCTGACTGGAGCTGCCCTTTTATTACTGCTCCATTGTTAACCTCCCCTGGGCCACTCTCTGCTGTCCCCTTTGTCTGGTCAGAGTTCACAGCCACGCTGCCCTCCAGGACATCATTAACACGGCCCTCTCCTCCCCCTAAGCTCTTAGCAGGAAACCCTTTTTCTCTCTGCTTCCCTCCTCTGCAGTCTGCCTCTCCCCAGTCTGCTCCTGCTGCCACTTGCTGTCAGAGCAGATCTCAGCATTCATTGTCGCCATCCCAAAGACCTCCTGTACCCCTGCCAGCCCTACTGACCTTTGTTTTCTGACACCGCTGAGTCGCACTCCCACGCCGTGAATTTCTCCTGCAGGGCTGTGGGCTGCTTGCTGCTGTGGGAGAAGGGAACCACTGGAAAGGGAGAGGAAAGGTGGCAGCATTACCCCTTCCTCCTGGCTCCTCACACA
>NW_020956439.1:7959-9180 GCF_003031625.1 Empidonax traillii
TCACACACCCACAACACCCTCACATCTCCCCTTCTTTCTTGCACTACCAGGAGCCACACCAATCACTCTCCAGCCAGGGATACTCACGCTGCTGTCACATTATAGGGAGTCTTGTCCACCCACTGCCACTGATCCTTAATCTCTGCTCGCAGACCAATGAAGAAATTCAGTCCTCTTGTACCTTGTTTTATCTCTCCAGAGAGGAAAACCTGGAAATGAGGGAGAATACAATGTCCGTGAGATGCAGGATTGATCAGACGGAGGCATCAGGAGCCCCTATGGGGTAGGGATGGTGGCACACAGAACCCAGTGCAGGACAAGGAGGAGCTCTGAGTCCCCTCCAGGGCCCAGCACTGTGTCTGTGGCTGCTCTGCCCCTCTCTCAGCCCTGTGCATGTACCTGCTCTTCCTCATTGTTGATCACCACCAGCTGGGAGCCCATCCCAGTGCAGTTCTGCTCACTCTCAGCCCAGGACATCTTATCAAGGGACAGAAAATAGCAGCTGTTTTGAAACCTTTTCCAGTCCTTTGGGCAGCACATCCAGCCTTGGCCTGTGTAGGGAAAGAACAGAGAAATTAATGCAATGAATGGTAGCAGCAAGAGACATTGTGATTTCAAAGATCCAAGTTCTCCAGGGACAGTGCTCGTGTCACTTCTCCTGACAGAAAGTGCTTGAAAAACAAGGAGAGTACAGATACATTTTTCCTATTGCTTGAGGGATGACCAGTCAGGTTTGTAAATACAACTGGTAATTCTTGCAAGATCTCAGGTCTTGACTAAGTTATTTTGGTGATCTGAATTGTCTACTCCCTGTACAGTCTCCTTTAGGCCTTTAGCCCCAGGAAACAGGGGATATTGCTTCTTTCCCTGACTGGAGCTGCCCTTTTATTACTGCTCCATTGTTAACCTCCCCTGGGCCACTCTCTGCTGTCCCCTTTGTCTGGTCAGAGTTCACAGCCACGCTGCTCTCCAGGATACCATTAACACGGCCCTCTCCTCCCCCTAAGCTCTTAGCAGGAAACCCGTTTTCTCCCTCCTTCCCTCCTCTGCAGTCTGCCTCTCCCCAGTCTGCTCCTGCTGCCACTTGCTCTCAGAGCAGATCTCAGCATTCATTGTCCCCATCCCAAAGACCTCCTGTACCCCTGCCAGCCCTACTGACCTTTGTTTTCTGACACCGCTGAGTCGCACTCCCACGCCGTGAATTTCTCCTGCAGGGCTGTG